>NC_091150.1:14953388-15073388 GCF_040958095.1 Procambarus clarkii
CCTCCGAATTAATTTCCCTACCGATTTTCGTATCATCGGCAAATTTGCAAATGTTGCTACTCAAACCTGAATCTAAATCATTTATATATATTATAAACAACAGAGGTCCCAGGACAGAGCCTTGATTCACTCCACTTACAACATTTTCCCACTCTGACTTGATTCCATTTATACTAACTCTCTGTTTCCTTTGGTATAGCCATGCCCTAATCCAGCTTTATATAGCACCCCCAATACCATGAGACTATCTTTTTAATCAGTCTTTCATGTGGCACTGTATCAAAAGCTTTGCTAAAGTCAAGGTACACAACATCACAATCCTTACCACTATCAACTGCCTCAACTATGCTAGAATAAAAAGATAAGAAATTTGTTAAACATGAACGGCCATTTATAAAACCATGTTGCGACTCAATTATTAATTTATGTTTTTCAAGATGAAGACGAATTATATTTGCTATTATAGATTCGAGTAACTTTCCCACAATAGATGTTAGGCTAATTGGTCGATAGTTAGACGCAAGTGATCTATCTCCTTTCTTAAAAACTGGTATCACATTAGCAATTTTCCAAAACTCTGGCACTCTGCCTGACTCTATTGATTTTTTAAATATGGTTGACAGTGGGTCACAAAGCTCCTCTTTGCATTCTTTAAGCACCCTGGCAAACACTTCATCCGGCCCTGGGGATTTGTTTGGTTTGAGTTTTACTATTTGTTTAAGAACATCCTCCCTGGTCACTCGTCAGTGCGAGTTGACAGGTTGACGAGCTAAACTCGTCAACCTGTCCTCGTCCCCACCCACATAGACTTGTTCGGCTGAAGGCATATTGTTAAGTTCCTTTTTAGTAAATACAGATAAAAAATATTTATTAAAAATACTACTCATCTCTTCATCACTATCTGTTATTTGACCTGTCTCAGTTTTTAATGGACCTATCCTTTCCCTAGTCTTAGTATGATATAACTGAAAAAACCCTTTAGGATTTGTCTTTGCTTGCCCTGCTATGCGAACTTCATAGTTTCTTTTTGCTTTCCTTATCTCTTTTTTAACATTTCTAACCAGTTGTACGAATTCCTGTTCTAAAGTGACCTCCCCATTTTTAATCCTTTTGTACCAAGCTCTCTTTTACCTATAAGGTTCTTCAAATTCTTTGTTATCCACTTTGGGTCATTAGTATTCGATCTATTCAATTTGTATGGAATACTACGTTCCTGTGCTTTGTTTAGAATATTCTTAAATAAGTTATATATTGAATCCACATGGAAATCCCCAATTAAGTCACCTATCGCTGGGTTCATGTCTCGCTCCAAGACCGGCCCACAACCCATACCCAAGACTTTTCAATCAATTTGACCCAAAAAAATTCTTAGGCTATTAAAATCAGCTTTTCGAAAATCTGGCACTTTAACAAAATTTTCTCCAACTGGTCTATTCCATTCTATGCTAAATCTGATTTCTTTGTGATCACTGTTCCCTAGCTCACTCCCTATTTCGATGTCATTAATTTGTGTTTCCCTGTTAGCTAACACTAAATCTAAAATATTTTTTTCCCGTGTTGGCTCCTTAATGTGTTGCGTAAGAAAGCAATCGTCAATTAATTCTAGAAAATCTTCTGCTTCACTATTCCCTGTTTTGTTCAACCAGTTTATTCCGCTAAAATTAAAGTCACCCATGACATAAATACTGTTAGATCTAGATGCTCTAGATATTTCATCCCATAGGTGCTTTGCTTCCAATCTATCTAAATTTGGTGGCCTATATATAACTCCTAATATAATATTATTAGCTTTTTCGTTTAATTCTATCCAAATAGTTTCTGTGTGTGGCTCAGTTTTGATTCCCTCTTTGAGACTACATTTCAAATTGTCCCTAACATATATTGCTACTCCACCTCCTCGTCTAATATATCTATCTGTGTGAAATAGTTTAAATCCATTTATTTGATATTCAGCTAATAGTTCTCTATTTTCTACATTCATCCACGTTTCGGTAAGTGCAATAATATCTATTTTTTCTGTGCAGACAAGAGCATTTAATTCGTTAATTTTTTTTCTTAGACTTCTACTGTTTGTGTAATATACCCTAAGTGAATTGTTATTTTGAGGCCCTTCTCTTTCCCTGATCATTTTGCCAATTCCTTTCTCCCACAAACACATACTTTTATTACCTCCTTCCTCCAAATCAATTCCCATACCTCTATCTACTAACAGTTTAAACCCAAACAAACACCTCTAACCACTTCTTCCAACGAGTTCGCAACAGCAACAACCCCAGCTCTCGATCGATGCACCCCATCACGAGCATACATTTCATTTCTTCCATAGAAGTGTTCCCAGTTGTCTATGAAAGATATTGCATTTGATTTGCAATATCTTTCCAGCCGGTAATTGACACCAAGTGCCCTCGATATCCATTCATTTCCCACTCCCTTTCTTGGAAGAATGCCACATATGATCGGAATTCCTCCCTTGCTCCTAACTAATTCTATGGCTGTTTTATACCTATGAATCAGTTCCTCACTCCTAACTCGACCAACATCATTTCCTCCCACGCTAATGCAAATAATGGGATTGTTCCCATTTCCAGCCATAATATCATTCATGTTGTTTATAATATCACCAATGCCAGCTCCGGGATAGCAAACCCTTAACCAGTTCCCCCTATCTCTAGCACAAAACGTTCTATCCAAATACCTCATCTGGGAATCTCCCACAACTAAGGTTTGCTTAGGTACTTCCTCTACTCTCTGAGGGGCCTGCGCTTCCTTGCTCTTCGTTGCTTTCCCTTTTGCGCGATCCGCAGTCTCACCACAGCACTCGTCCTCCAAAACGTCAAATGAATTAGAAGTTGCTATGGCGTTTAAAGGCGGCTTTATCAAAGACTTCTTAAGGTCCCTGTCTTTCACAACTCTCCAAGACGAGGTCCCTTTACTACTGGTCTCCTCCTTCGTTACTTCTCGTAGTTCTTTCAGCTGATGCACCTCCTCCCGCAGAGAGTGCAACTCTGTCCTCAGGGCTCCCACTAGAGTCACCAGGAGAAGCAGAAGAGAGTCAGTTTCAGGGTGATGTACTCGAACATAGATGGGATCACAAGCAAGACAAGTGAACTAAGGGAAAGAGCACAAGAAGTGAACCCAGATGTAATCGGACTCACTGAAACAAAACTCTCTGGAATCATAATGAATGCCGTGTTTCCCTAGGAGTACACAGTAATTAGGAAAGAAAGGGAAGGTAGGGGAGGAGGCGGAGTGGCCCTACTCATGAGAAAGGAATGGAGTTTCTAGGAGATGGCCATCCCGGGCTGTGAGGGGTTCAGAGACTACATAGCAGGCACCATGACAATGGGAGGATCAAGAATAGTAGTAGCTGTAATATACAACCCTCCACCAAATGACAGAAGACCCAGTCAAGAGTATGAAAACAACAACATGGCAGTTAACACTATAATTGAGAAGGCAGCCTCTGCTGCCAGTAGAAATAGATCCCACCTGCTCATCATGGGCGACTTCAATCACGGAAAAATTGACTGGGAGAACAAGAAACCAAGATACGTGGAGAGCCAAACTATTGGAGGTGGTGACAAGAAACTTTTTAACCCAGCATGTCAGAGAACTCACAAGGATGAGAGGCAATGACGAACCAGCGAGACTTGACCTAGTCTTCACTCTGAACGACTCCGACATAAGAGAAATCGGTTTTGAGGACCCAGTAGGAATGAGTGACCACAGTGTACTGGTGTTTGAGTACCTGATTGAAGAAGGGTTATTGAACTCGAGGAGGGATACCGAAACCAAAAGGTTAGCATACCGAAAGGGAAACTGTGAGGGGGATAAGAAAATTCCTAACAGATATAGCATGGGAAACCGACCTCAGGGGAAAGACGGCCCAAGATATGATGGATTACATCACGCAGAAGTGCAAGGACGCAGCAAACAAGTTTGTCCCAGTCCAAAAGGAAAAAAGAGAAATGAAGATGAGAAACCCATGGTTTAATCAGAGATGTAGGCTAGCTAAGCAGCAAAGTAAAAGGGCATGGAGAAACTATAGGAATAACAGGACACTGGAGAGCAGAGAAAGATACCAGAATGCCAGGAATGAATATGTCAGGATGAGAAGAGAGGCAGAAAGACAATACGAAAATGACATCGCAAGCAAGGCAAAGACTCAGCCTAAATTGTTGCATAGCCACATCAGGAAAAAAACAACAGTAACGAAACAGGTTATGAAATTAAAGATAGGGACAGAAGGATTCACTACAAATGACAAGGAAGTGTGTGAGGAACTGAATAAGAAATTGCAGGTCTTGACGTTAGAGCAAGGAGAAATTCCAGAGATAAGTGAGGGAATAGCTAACCAGGAACCACTGGAAGAGTTTGAGATTACCAGCGGGGAAGTAAGGAAGTGTTTACTAGAGTTGGATGTGACAAAGGCTATAGGCCCAGATTGAATCTCCCCTTGGATACTAAAGGAAGGAGCAAAAGAACTGTGCCTACCACTCTCCATAGTGTATAACAAATCACTGGCAACAGGGGAACTGCCAGATACTTGGAAAGCAGCTAACATAGTCCCGATATACAGGAAAGGGGATAGACAGGAGGCGCTGAACTACAGGCCAGTGTCCCTAACCTGCATACCATGTAACCTGATGGAGAAGATTGTGCGAAAAAAACTAGTGGAGCATCTGGAGCGAAGGAACTTTGTAACACAGCATCAACATGAGTTCAGGGATGGCAGGTCCTGCCTCACAGGGTTACTTGAATTCTACGACCAGGCAACAAAAATAAGGCAAGAAAGAGAAGGGTGGGCAGAGTGCATATTTTTGGATTGTCAGAAAGCCTTTGATACAGTGCCACACAAGAGGCTAGTGAGAAAGTTGGAGATGCAGGCTGGAGTGAAAGGGAAGGTACTCCGGTGGATAGAGGAGTACCTAAGCAACAGGAGACAACGAGTCAGTGTGAGGGGTGAGGTCTCAGATTGGCAAGACGTTATAAGTGGAGTCCCGCAGGGATCAGTCCTTGGACCAATACTGTTTCTGGTATATCTAAATGATCTCCCAGAGGGTATAGATTCGTTCCTCTCAATGTTTGTCGACGATGCAAAAATTATGAGGAGGGTTGAAACAGAGGATGATAGTAGGAGGCTACAAGATGACCTAGATAGACTGAGTGAATGGTCCAACAAATGGCCGTGGAAATTCAACCCGAGTAAATGCAAAGTAATGGAACTAGGCAGTGGAAACAGGAGGCCAGACACAGGATACAGAATAGGAGATGAAGTACCTAATGAAACAGACAGAGAAAGATCTAGGAGTTGATATCACACCAAACCTGTCTCCTGAAGCCCACTTAAAGAGAATAACGTCTGCGGCATATGCGAGGCTGGCTAACATCAGAACGGCGTTCAGGAACCTGTGTAAGGAATCATTCAGAATCTTGTACACCACATATGTAAGACCAATCCTGGAGTATGCAGCCCCAGCATGGAGCCCGTACCTTGTCAAGCACAAGACGAAGCTGGAAAAAGCCCAAAGGTATGCTACTAGACTAGTCCCAGAACTATGAGGCATGGGTTATGAGGAAAGGCTGCGGGAAATGCACCTTACGACACTGGAAGACAGAAGAGTAAGGGGGGGGGGGACATGATCATAACCTACAAAATCCTCAGGGGAATCGACCGGGTAAACAAGGATGAACTATTCAACACTGGAGGGATGCATACAAGGAGACACAGGTGGAAGCCGAGCACCCAAATGAGCCACAGAGACATTAGAAAGAACTATTTCAGTGTCAGAGTAGTTAGTAAATGAATGCACAAGGAAGTGATGTGGTGGAGGCTGACTCCATACACAGTTTCAAATGAAGATATAACAGAGCCCAGTAGGCTCAGAAATCTGTTCATCAGTTGATTGACGGTTGAGAGGCGGGATCAAAGAGCCAGAGCTCAACCCCCGCAAACACAGCTAGGTGAGCACACACACACACACACACACGCACAGTGTGTGTGTGTGTATGAACTGAAAGTGTGTGTGAAAGTTCAGTGTGTGTACTGAAAGAGTGTGCAGAGGCACTTTGCTTGCCCTGTCCATAGTGTATAGTAGGACACTGGAGACAGGAGACCTACCAGAAATATTGAAGACGGCGAATGTGGCAAAATACAAAAAGGGCGACAGGCAAGAGGCACTGAACTACAGGCCAGTGTCCTTGACTTGAATACCATGCAAGGTGATGGAGAAGATCGTGAGAATAAACTTAGTAACACATCTGCAGAGAACGGACTTCGTGACAAATCGCCAACATGGATTCAGGGAGGGTAAATCTGACCTGACTGGTTTAATAAAATTCTACGACCAGGTGACAAAGATTAAGCAAGAAAGAGAGGGCTAGGCAGACTGCATTTTCTTGGATTGTCAGAAAGCCTTTGACACAGTACCACATAAGAGGCTGGTATATAAGCTGGGGAGAGAGGCAGGCGTAGCTTGTAAGGTGCTCCTGTGGATAGGGGAGTACCTAACAATACGAAGTAGAGAGTTACGGTGAGGGGTGAGACCTCAGATTGGCGTGAAGTCACCAGTGGAGTCCCACAGGGCTCTGTACTCAGCCCTATCTTGTTTCTGATATATGTAAATGATCTCCCAGTGGGTATAGATTCATTTCTATCAATGTTTGCTAACGATGCCAAAATTATGAGAAGGATTAAAACAGATGAGGACTGCTTAAGGCTTCAAGAAGACCTGGACAAGCTGAAGGAATGGTCGAACAAATGGTTGTTAGAGTTGTCATGGTGCCCTCTCCTATTTCTTTCGTTTGCCTGCTTTAAGAGTCATATCAGCTCTCCCTACTGATTCTCTTAGATACAGGGAGTCTGTTGGTATATGTGGCGACCAAACCGGCCGCCAGATAAGGGAGAAATTTACATAATAAGTTTGTAGGTAAAAGGGGAAAGTGGCGCCCTGATATAAATGAAAGAGTACCCCCTACTTGCAGATCTGCCGTTTTGTAGAAAACGCTAGCCGTGTGAGGATTGGGTGGCGTGGGTCACGGGCGACCAATCAGAGCCCGCCGTGACGTCACCGAGTGCCCCGGGCGGCGCCAACGTCAGAGTTGACCTGACTGTGGAGGTGAGAGGACACGCCTCGGTCAGCTCTCCAGGATTTGAGGCTTTACAAGCCTTATTCAGTAGATTGAACTAGCCATCGCAGCCCACCATCGTTATTGAAGACCCTGCGCTTCTGGGAAGCAAGAAAGAAGCCAAGTTCATTGAGCGGAGGAATGCCAAACTTGGAAAATTGGTCGGCGACGACGCTGAGGGTCTGGAAAGGTGTGGCGGGCAGGCTTAGCTGTGACTGGGTCACATTCACTGAGGGTTTTGGAGGGACGACACCGTTGTCCGGACGAGGACAAGGACCAACGCTTTGAGGAAGGGACGAGTGTGTGTGAATATAGTGATTAGCTCAGTGCCAACTGGTAAACCAGGATTGGGATAGCTGAATCTCTGTTATTGGATCGGCGATGACGCGAAGGCTGCACGACACCTGAGGACTTGTGGAACGTACTTGGATCGTCAAGGATCGACTCAGGAAGCGTGGGAACCTCACACCATCGAGGGACAGGCGTCGTGAGCCAGGAATGTAAGGTAGATCAAATTTCCCTCCCATTACCTCTTGTTTGAGTAGGCTAGATAGGCCACGAGATTTGCATTTGTATGTTGCAGGAAAGCATTAATACTTTAGTAGTAGGATAGGCTGCAGGGCAGCTTGTGTCCAGGACTGTTGGAGAGGACAGTGTGCATGGACGGCAGGACAGTGGAAGAAGAGGTGCCGACGTGGCGAAGAGGCCCTTCTGTGAGAGAGTGTGTGACTCCTGTCTAATCTGCCCAGTTGAAGGAGTGGTTGGAGGTCGTGAAAGAAGAGTTGCTGATGTTCTCCAAATTGATTATCCTTATGTTCATTTTCCTGTATTGCTTATAAGTGTATGTGTGATCATGTAATTTGTGTCAGTAAATTCACACATTTTATCATTGTGTTTAAGTGTGCCTCCATTATTATATTTCTCTATGAGCATACATGAGGGTTATCATAGTACCACCTAGGGAACGTCACGTTCTCTATAGAAGTTCTTATCGCCTGAAAAGTGGTAAAGCAGCACAGACTTATATAAAGGTGTACCCTAGGCCATCCGATTAGTATCAGAGCCTGAATTGTGTCATCCGGCCCAGGGGATTTGTTTGGTTTGAGCTTTACTATTTGTTTAAGAACATCCTCCCTGGTAACTGCTAAACTCGTCAACCTGTCCTCGTCCCCACCCACATAGACTTGTTCGGCTGAAGGCATATTGTTAAGTTCCTCTTTAGTAAATACAGATACAAAATATTTATTAAAAATACTACTTATCTCTTCATCACTATCTGTTATTTGACCTGTCTCAGTTTTTCCCTAGTCTTAGTACGATATAACTGAAAAAACCCTTTAGGATTTGTCTTTGCTTGCCCTGGTATGCGAACTTCATAGTTTCTTTTTGCTTTCCTTATCTCTTTTTTAACATTTCTAACCAGTTGTACGAATTCCTGTTCTAAAGTGACCTCCCCATTTTTAATCCTTTTGTACCAAGCTCTCTTTTTACCTATAAGGTTCTTCAAATTCTTTGTTATCCACTTTGGGCCATTAGTATTCGATCTATTCAATTTGTATGGTATACTACGTTCCTGTGCTTTGTTTAGAATATTCTTAAATAAGTTATATATTGATTCCACATCGAAATCCCCATTTAAGTCACCTATCGCTGAGTTCACGTCTCGCTCCAAAACTGGCCCACACCCCACACCCAAGACCCTCCAATCAACCCGTCCTAAAAAAATTTCTTAGGCTATTAAAATCAGCTTTTCGAAAATCTGGTACTTTAACAGAATTTTCTCCTACTGGTCTATTCCATTCTATGCTAAATCTGATTTCTTTGTGATCACTGTTCCCTAGCTCACTCCCTATTTCGATATCATTAATTTGTGTTTCCCTGTTAGTTAACACTAAATCTAAAATATTATTTTCCCGTGTTGGTTCCTAAATGTGTTGCGTAAGAGAGCAATCGTCAATTAATTCTAGAAAATCTTCTGCTTCACTATTCCCTGTTTTGTTCAACCAGTTTATTCCGCTAAAATTAAAGTCACCCATGACATAAATACTGTTAGATCTAGATGCTCTAGATATTTCATCCCATAGGTGCTTTGCTTCCAATCTATCTAAATTTGGTGGCCTATATATAACTCCTAATATAATATTATTAGCTTTTTCGTTTAATTCTATCCAAATAGTTTCTGTGTGTGGCTCAGTTTTGATTCCCTCTTTGAGACTACATTTCAAATTGTCCCTAACATAAATTGCTACTCCACCTCCTCGTCTAATATATCTATCTGTGTGAAATAGTTTAAATCCATTTATTTGATATTCAGCTAATAGTTCTCTATTTTCTACATTCATCCACGTTTCGGTAAGTGCAATAATATCTATTTTTTTATGTGCAGACAAGAGCATTTAATTCGTTAATTTTATTGCTTAGACTTCTACTGTTAGTGTAATATACCCTAAGTGAATTGTTATTTTGCGGCCCTTCTCTTTCCCTGATCATTTTGCCAATTCCTTTCTCCCACAAACACATACTTTTATTACCTCCTTCCTCCAAATCAATTCCCATACCTCTATCTACTAACAGTTTAAACCCAAACAAACACCTCTAACCACTTCTTCCAACGAGTTCGCAACAGCAACAACCCCAGCTCTCGATAGATGCACCCCATCACGAGCATACATTTCATTTCTTCCATAGAAGTGTACTCAGTTGTCTATGAAAGATATTGCATTTGATTTGCAATATCTTTCCAGCCGGCAATTGACACCAAGTGCCCTCGATATCCATTCATTTTAAATGAATGGTCATGGTCATCCAGACCATTTTAAAACCCTATCTAGATCAATTTGAAGTGATAGTGAGTCCTCCTCTGAATTAATTTCCCTACCGATTTTCGTATCATCGGCAAATTTGCAAATGTTCCTACTCAAACCTGAATCTAAATCATTTATATATATTATAAACAACAGAGGTCCCAGGACAGAGCCTTGAGGCACTCCACTTACAACATTTTCCCACTCTGACTTGATTCCATTTATACTAACTCTCTGTTTCCTTTGGTATAGCCATGCCCTAATCCAGCTTAATATAGCACCCCCAATACCATGAGACTATCTTTTTAATCAGTCTTTCATGTGGCACTGTATCAAAAGCTTTGCTAAAGTCAAGGTACACAACATCACAATCCTTACCACTATCAACTGCCTCAACTATGCTAGAATAAAAAGATAACAAATATGTTAAACATGAACGGCCATTTATAAAACCATGTTGCGACTCAATTATTAATTTATGTTTTTCAAGATGAAGACGAATTTTATTTGCTATTATAGATTCGAGTAACTTTCCCACAATAGACATTAGGCTAATTGGTCGATAGTTAGACGCAAGTGATCTATCTCCTTTCTTAAAAACTTGTATCCTTTCTTAAAAACTGGTATAGTAGTAGCAGCAACGGCAGCAGTAGTAGTAGCAGCAGCAATAGGAGCAGTAGTAATAGCAGTATGGGTAGCAGCAGCAGTAGCAGCAGAAGTAGCAGCATCGGCAGCAGCAGTAGTAGCAGCAACGGCAGCAGCAGTAGTAGTAGCAACGGCAGCAGCAGTAGTAGTAGCAGAAAGGGCAGCTGTAGTAGCAGCAAGAGCAGCGGTAGTAGCAGCAAGGTGAGCAGTTGTAGTAGCAGCAAGGACAGCAGTAGTAGCAGCAAGGTCAGCAGTAGTAGCAGCAAGGGCAGCAGTAGTAGCAGCATGCCCTGATTAATTGGTTTAAATCCTGCAAAGGTGAGGGGGATATTAAACGTCAAAATATTGTCAAATTCGAAAATGTTCAGTGCAAAATAAAATGCAAGAATATTTGCTTAGAAACTCAATATTATGCGAAATTCTGAGATTTGTAGGCCAAATCAAATATCGTGAGGAAACATGAAGTTGTATCGAAATATTGGTAAATTCGAATATTTTTACTTGAAACCACCCTGCATGAAAAACTAGAAAAAAAGACACTATATTACCATATATGAGGAGTTTTACTCCATATCATAAGGCAGTTTCCTGTCATTCAGATCATTAAAAAACACATGAAAATGTTTTTTGCAATAAAATGATACAAATAAATTTGTTTTCATTAGAAATAACTTAAATGTTAGTGATTTTCCGTTTATATTACTGAAAGAAGATGAACACGTATCCAGCTGAAATGTCAAAATATGCAATAAAAACAGAATTTCTCTCCTAATCAATATCTTACTCACTATTTTAACGAGGTACAAATGGTTGATTTAAAATAAAGTATTTAAGGTTAATTTGCAAAGTCTTACGTGTTTGCATCATATTTATCGTATATGTAATGAATTTATAACAATAAACTGAAAATTAATATAAAATTTGGAAAATCGGCAAAATATTGCCTTAATCGTTAAAATTTGGTTTAAATCGCATAAAGGATTTATGATCCAAATCGTGTTTGCATCATATTTATCGTATATGTAATAAATTAATAACAATAAACTGAAAATTAATATAGAACTTGGAAAATCGGCAAAATATTGCCTTAATCGTTAAAATTTGGTTTAACTCGCATAAAGGAAAAAATTATGATAAACGTCAATACATTGGCAAATTCGGTGATTTTTAGTTCAAAACAAAATGCAAGAAAACTTGCTTAAAAACGCAATATTTTGCGAAATTCTGATATATGAAGGCTAAATCCCATATAGTGAGAAAACAAAGTAGTATCGAATTATTGGTAAATTCGAATATTTTTACTTAATTCTCACTACATGAAAAAAGTCAGTATATTACCAAATTTGAAGATTTTTACTTCAAATAATAAGGCTAGGTTTCGTGTTATTTTGGTCATTAAAAATATATCTGGAAATGTTGTTTCAAATGCAAATTATAAAAATCAATGTGTTTTCATTAGAATTAACTAAAATGTTCCAGATTTTCCATTTATATGACCAAAAGAAGATGTACACATAAAACCGCTCTAATCCCGCGCAAACGTCGAAATATGCAATAACAACTGAATTTCTCTCCTAATCAATATCTTACTCACTATTTTAACGAGGTACATATGGTTGATTGAAAATATAGTATTTAAGATTAATTTGCAATCAATTACGTGTATGCATCATATTTATCGTATATAATAAAATATTAAAAATAAACTGAAAATTCAATGAAACGTTTAAAAACGGCAAAATATTGCCTTAATCGTTGTTATTAGGTCTAAATCCCGTTAAGGAAAAAGGGATGATAAACTTCAAATTATTGCTAAATTCGATAATTTTTAGTACAAAACAATATGTAGGAAAACTTGCTTAAAAACGCAATATTATGCGAAATTCTGATATTTGTAGGCTTAATAAATTATTGTGAGAAAACATGTAGTAACGAAATATTAGTAAATTCGCACATTTTTACTTAAATCCCACTACATGAAAAACTTTTAAAAGTCACTATATTACCAAATTTGAAGATTTTTACTTTAAATCGTAAAGCGAGGTTTTGTGTTATTTAGGTCATTAAAAATACATCCTGAAATGTTGTTTCCAATACAATTTATAAAAATCCATGTGTTTTAATTGGAATTAACTAAAATGTTCCTGATTTTCAATTTATATTACCGAAAGAAGATGTTTATGTAAAACCGCTCTAATCCTGCTGAAACGTCGAAATATGCAATAAAAACTAAATTCCTCTCCTAATCAATATCGAACTCACTATTTTAACGAGGTACAAATTGTTGATTGAAAATAGAATATTTAAGGTTAATTTGCAATCACTTACGTGTTTGCATAATATTTATCGTATATATAATGAATTAATGACAATAAACTGAAAATTTATTAAAACCGTGGAAAAACGGCAAAATATTGCCTAAATCGTTTAAATTTGGTTTAAATCGAACAAAGGAAACGGGGATGATAAACGTTAAAATATTGCTAAATTCGAGGATTTTTAGTTGAAAACAAAATGCAAGAAAACTTGTTTGAAAACGCAATATTATGGGAAATTCTGAGATTTGTAGGCCAAATCACATATCGTGAGAAAACATGAAGTCGTATCGAAATATTGGTAAATTCGAATATTTTCACTTAAATCGCACTACATGAAAAACTGACTGCACTAAACTAATGGGGACAAAATTGTAGTGGTGCTCAAGGTCTCTGTATTTACGTGACTTGGTCGCTTCCCGGTGATTGGCAGCTCCTCCTGCTTGTGTAGCACTGAAGTCAACATAGGTATTGGCTAAAGTTGAAACGCAAGTGTATATATATATATATATATATATATATATATATATATATATATATATATATATTTATATATATATATATATATATATATATATATATATATATATATATATATATATATATATTTATATATGCATATATATATACATATATATATGTATATATACATATATATATATATATATATATATATATATATATATATATATATATATATATATATATATATATATATATATATATATATTGTATATTATATAATATAATATACTTAATAAAGAAAAGAGAGGGAGAGAATTTTTTTTATTATATTTTCAAACAGTTTGATTTCAACATTCTTTAAAAAAAAATAAGATTCGAGGAACCTTTAGAAGGCCTATTTGCTCACATATGATTAGTTAAATCTCCATTTGCTTTTACAATAGAGACCTACATTCAATTTGTATTTGGTAGGTAGTAATGATGCTGCATATCAGACCAGATCTGTTTGTCATGTCATCCAGCCTAAGTTGGCTTGGTCAATAAAAGAAGTGAGTTTTGTGAGGAATTAAATACCAGACCCAACTTACTAATCCTGGCGTATATGGTTCCTCGGTTTATTATTTGAATAATATATATCAAATAATCATTTAAAATGAACTGAAATGTATTGATCTTAAACGTTTAAAGAGTTGGACTTCGAATTATTTGGTTGTTAATTATTCCTTACGGTTAACAAAAATATTGATAGAGAATGTCTAATGATGATGACGATTACATTTTAGATGGAATTACTGAGCTAAAAAATCAGATCGTATATGTATAAATTCATCAATAAATGATTGTATTATTAAGAATTGCTTAACTTATGAAAATATGTTAAAACGAATTAATAAATCGATATTAAACATTAGGATGTATTTAAACACTTATGAAGTAAGAAAATATAATGAGGATATAATTGATTCTCTTATGAAACATTATAAGAAACAAGATAATTGGTCGAAATTAAGAAAAATACCAATGTCTCTAGCATTTGAAATGCATCTAGATTTAGTAAATCAATTTTTACAGATTTCTTATGGGGTAAGAAATTAAATAACTAATGTAGCAGAAAATTCTAAATATCATTACCGTCTTTTCATCAATTATGGCATGTCAGAAATGGTGGCATACCTCTCATGAAAATCGGAAAAATATAATGATATTTGGAATAATCTGTATAAAAATTATGACATTAATATTAATGGTACTATTACATTAAAACAACTAAAGAAACAAATTTCCTGTCCAAAGAAAAGGAAATATCAAGAAGAATAAAAAGAATATATTTGTACACAAAATGAATGTGAGCATATGGTACTGTTGGCTATAATATACTAATAGCATTAACCGTAAGGTCCACTACGAGCTCACCATGGCCCGTGCTACTTGAAACTTTTCTTCTGAGTAGTTGAATCTAAAACAACAGCAATAACATTTACCATAATAAACATTCATTAATATAAAAATGAATAACCAACAGTCACTACCCACAATACCAATAGGTGCACCCAGTACAGCAAATCCGGCCCAACAACCGCTCCCTCTTCAACAACAATCATTAGTTCCTCAACCAAATAATTCGCAACCATCTATTTCATCATTAATTGCCAATCCCAAAGTTAATCCCGAATTATCTGATATACTTTCAAAACTTCAAGCTATGACTAGGCATATCAGTGACCCAAACTAACGTGCTGAATTCATAAAAGCTGTAAGCCAACAGTTAAATGTAATAAGTAATGCTTCTAAATGTGTTTGTATGAAGCCTCTCTTAATATCATTCCAATCGTATTGTCAATGAATTTTTTAAAGATGCACTCAACATTATAAGATGCAGTTAGTGTATTGGGGAATCTATTAGGCACCATAAATATAATCGTTTATGGTTTGCTTTCATTAATAAAACACAAGATCGTTTTAAAATATTAGATCCATGAAACCTCTCCTAATATCATTCCAATCGGATGAAAATAAAATTTCAACCAGTATATATGTAACTACTCTTTCTATTTCTTTTTTTTTAGTAATTACTAACTAATAATATTATATTATTTACTTAATAAAAAAAAGAATAGGAGTTTAGTTTTATATATACTATATTCAGTTATGCAGGCCACAAAGCTAGATTAGACCGGTGGAAAGTTTTTCTCCACCAATGGGAAAGGGTTTAGGTCACCTGATGTCCTCGTGATCAGATGAATCATCATAGAGGATGAGTCAGACTCCATTATTGGATGTGAGATCACGCTGATCACTTGAACATCAGGTGACCGTAACCTGCCTGCCCAAAATCCAATTGCATTGTTAAGGAATTTTATAGATGCACTCAATATTATAGGATGCAGTTGGAGTGTTGGGGAAAGCTATTAGGCACATTAAAAATAATCATTTATGGTTCGTTTTCATTAGAAACCCAAGATCGTTATAAAATAATAGATCTATGAAACCTCTCTGAATATCATTCCAATCGTACTGTCAATGATTTTTTTAAAGATGCATTCAACATTATAAGATGCAGTTGGTGTGTTGGGGAAGCAATTAGGCACAATAAAAGGAAGCATTTATTGTTCGTTTTCATTAAAAAAAACACAAGATCGTTTTTAAATATTAGATCTATGAAACCTCTCTTAATATCATTCCAATCGTATTGTCAATGATTATTTTAAACATGCACTCAACATTATAAGATACAGTTAGTGTATTTGGAAAGCTTTTAGGCACATTAAATATAATCATTTATGGTTCGTTTTCAATAAAAAACCCAAGATAGTTTTAAAATATTAGATCTATGAAGCCTCTCTTAATATCATTCCAATCGAATTCTCAATTAATTTTTTAAAGATGCACTCAACATTATAAGATGTAGTTAGTGCAGTCAGTTTTTCATGTAGTGCGATTTAAGTGAAAATATTCGAATTTACCAATATTTCGATACGACTTCATGTTTTCTCACGATATGTGATTTGGCCTACAAATATCAGAATTTCCCATAATATTGCGTTTTCAAACAAGTTTTCTTGCATTTTGTTTTGAACTAAAAATCCTCGAATTTAGCAATATTTTAACGTTTATCATCCCCGTTTCCTTTGTTCGATTTAAACCAAATTTAAACGATTCAGGCAATATTTTGCCGTTTTTCCACGGTTTTAATAAATTTTCAGTTTATTGTCATTAATTCATTATATATACGATAAATATTATGCAAACACGTAAGTGATTGCAAATTAACCTTAAATATTCTATTTTCAATCAACAATCTGTACCTCGTTAAAATAGTGAGTTCGATATTGATTAGGAGAGGAATTTAGTTTTTATTGCATATTTCGACGTTTCAGCAGGATTAGAGCGGTTTTACATAAACATCTTCTTTCGGTAATATAAATTGAAAATCAGGAACATTTTAGTTAATTCCAATTAAAACACATGGATTTTTATAAATTGTATTGGAAACAACATTTCAGGATGTATTTTTAATGACCTAAATAACACAAAACTTCGCTTTACCATTTAAAGTAAAAATCTTCAAATTTGGTAATATAGTGACTTTTAAAAGTTTTTCATGTAGTGGGATTTAAGTAAAAATGTGCGAATTTACTAATATTTCGTTACTACATGTTTTCTCACAATAATTTATTAAGCCTACAAATATCAGAATTTCGCATAATATTGCGTTTTTAAGCAAGTTTTCCTACATATTGTTTTGTACTAAAAATTATCGAATTTAGCAATAATTTGAAGTTTATCATCCCTTTTTCCTTAACGGGATTTAGACCTAATAACAACGATTAAGGCAATATTTTGCCGTTTTTAAACGTTTCATTGAATTTTCAGTTTATTTGTAATATTTTATTATATACGATAAATATGATGCATACACGTAATTGATTGCAAATTAACCTTAAATACTATATTTTCAATCAACCATATGTACCTCGTTAAAATAGTGAGTAAGATATTGATTAGGAGAGAAATTCAGTTGTTATTGCATATTTCGACGTTTGCGCGGGATTAGAGCGGTTTTATGTGTACATCTTCTTTTGGTCATATAAATGGAAAATCTGGAACATTTTAGTTAATTCTAATGAAAACACATTGATTTTTATAATTTGCATTTGAAACAACATTTCCAGATATATTTTTAATGACCTAAATAACACGAAACCTAGCCTTATTATTTGAAGTAAAAATCTTCAAATTTGGTAATATACTGACTTTTTTCATGTAGTGAGAATTAAGTAAAAATATTCGAATTTACCAATAATTCGATACTACTTTGTTTTCTCACTATATGGGATTTAGCCTTCATATATCAGAATTTCGCAAAATATTGCGTTTTTAAGCAAGTTTTCTTGCATTTTGTTTTGAACTAAAAATCACCGAATTTGCCAATGTATTGACGTTTATCATAATTTTTTCCTTTATGCGAGTTAAACCAAATTTTAACGATTAAGGCAATATTTTGCCGATTTTCCAAGTTCTATATTAATTTTCAGTTTATTGTTATTAATTTATTACATATACGATAAATATGATGCAAACACGATTTGGATCATAAATCCTTTATGCGATTTAAACCAAATTTTAACGATTAAGGCAATATTTTGCCGATTTTCCAAATTTTATATTAATTTTCAGTTTATTGTTATAAATTCATTACATATACGATAAATTTGATGCAAACACGTAAGACTTTGCAAATTAACCTTAAATACTTTATTTTAAATCAACCATTTGTACCTCGTTAAAATAGTGAGTAAGATATTGATTAGGAGAGAAATTCTGTTTTTATTGCATATTTTGACATTTCAGCTAGATACGTATTCATCTTCTTTCGGTAATATAAACGGAAAATCACTAACATTTAAGTTATTTCTAATGAAAACAAATTTATTTGTATCATTTTATTGCAAAAAACATTTTCATGTGTTTTTTAATGATCTGAATGACAGGAAACTGCCTTATGATATGGAGTAAAACTCCTCATATATGGTAATATAGTGTCTTTTTTTCTAGTTTTTCATGCAGGGTGGTTTCAAGTAAAAATATTCGAATTTACCAATATTTCGATACAACTTCATGTTTCCTCACGATATTTGATTTGGCCTACAAATCTCAGAATTTCGCATAATATTGAGTTTCTAAGCAAATATTCTTGCATTTTATTTTGCACTGAACATTTTCGAATTTGACAATATTTTGACGTTTACTATCCCCCTCACCTTTGCAGGATTTAAACCAATTAATCAGGGCATGCTGCTACTACTGCTGCCCTTGCTGCTACTACTGCTGACCTTGCTGCTACTACTGCTGTCCTTGCTGCTACTACAACTGCTCACCTTGCTGCTACTACCGCTGCTCTTGCTGCTACTACAGCTGCCCTTTCTGCTACTACTACTGCTGCTGCCGTTGCTACTACTACTGCTGCTGCCGTTGCTGCTACTACTGCTGCTGCCGATGCTGCTACTTCTGCTGCTACTACTGCTGCTACCCATACTGCTATTACTACTGCTCCTATTGCTGCTGCTACTACTACTGCTGCCGTTGCTGCTACTACTATACCAGTTTTTAAGAAAGGATACAAGTTTTTAAGAAAGGAGATAGATCACTTGCGTCTAACTATCGACCAATTAGCCTAACGTCTATTGTGGGAAAGTTACTCGAATCTATAATAGCAAATAAAATTCGTCTTCATCTTGAAAAACATAAATTAATAATTGAGTCGCAACATGGTTTTATAAATGGCCGTTCATGTTTAACATATATGTTATCTTTTTATTCTAGCATAGTTGAGGCAGTTGATAGTGGTAAGGATTGTGATGTTGTGTACCTTGACTTTAGCAAAGCTTTTGATACAGTGCCACATGAAAGACTGATTAAAAAGATAGTCTCATGGTATTGGGGGTGCTATATTAAGCTGGATTAGGGCATGGCTATACCAAAGGAAACAGAGAGTTAGTATAAATGGAATCAAGTCAGAGTGGGAAAATGTTGTAAGTGGAGTGCCTCAAGGCTCTTTCCTGGGACCTCTGTTGTTTATAATATATATAAATGATTTAGATTCAGGTTTGAGTAGGAACATTTGCAAATTTGCCGATGATACGAAAATCGGTAGGGAAATTAATTCAGAGGAGGACTCACTATCACTTCAAATTGATCTAGATAGGGTTTTAAAATGGTCTGGATGACCATGACCATTCATTTAAAATGAATGGATATCGAGGGCACTTGGTGTCAATTGCCGGCTGGAAAGATATTGCAAATCAAATGCAATATCTTTCATAGACAACTGGGTACACTTCTATGGAAGAAATGAAATGTATGCTCGTGATGGGGTGCATCTATCGAGAGCTGGGGTTGTTGCTGTTGCGAACTCGTTGGAAGAAGTGGTTAGAGGTGTTTGTTTGGGTTTAAACTGTTAGTAGATAGAGGTATGGGAATTGATTTGGAGGAAGGAGGTAATAAAAGTATGTGTTTGTGGGAGAAAGGAATTGGCAAAATGATCAGGGAAAGAGAAGGGCCGCAAAATAACAATTCACTTAGGGTATATTACACTAACAGTAGAAGTCTAAGCAATAAAATTAACGAATTAAATGCTCTTGTCTGCACATAAAAAAATAGATATTATTGCACTTACCGAAACGTGGATGAATGTAGAAAATAGAGAACTATTAGCTGAATATCAAATAAATGGATTTAAACTATTTCACACAGATAGATATATTAGACGAGGAGGTGGAGTAGCAATATATGTTAGGGACAATTTGAAATGTAGTCTCAAAGAGGGAATAAAAACTGAGCCACACACAGAAACTATTTGGATAGAATTAAACGAAAAAGCTAATAATATTATATTAGGAGTTATATATAGGCCACCAAATTTAGATAGATTGGAAGCAAAGCACCTATGGGATGAAATATCTAGAGCATCTAGATCTAACAGTATTTATGTCATGGGTGACTTTAATTTTAGCGGAATAAACTGGTTGAACAAAACAGGGAATAGTGAAGCAGAAGATTTTCTAGAATTAATTGACGATTGCTCTCTTACGCAACACATTTAGGAACCAACACGGGAAAATAATATTTTAGATTTAGTGTTAACTAACAGGGAAACACAAATTAATGATATCGAAATAGGGAGTGAGCTAGGGAACAGTGATCACAAAGAAATCAGATTTAGCATAGAATGGAATAGACCAGTAGGAGAAAACTCTGTTAAAGTACCAGATTTTCGAAAAGCTGATTTTAATAGCCTAAGAAATTTTTTGGGACGGGTTGATTGGAGGGTCTTGGGTGTGGGGTGTGGGCCGGTCTTGGAGCGAGACATGAACTCAGCGATAGGTGACTTAAATGGGGATTTCGATGTAGAATCAATATATAACTTATTTAAGAATATTCTAAACAAAGCACAGGAACGTAGTATACCATACAAATTGAATAGATCGAATACTAATGGCCCAAAGTGGATAACAAAGAATTTGAAGAACCTTATAGGTAAAAAGAGAGCTTGGTACAAAAGGATTAAAAATGGGGAGGTCACTTTAGAACAGGAATTCGTACAACTGGTTAGAAATGTTAAAAAAGAGATAAGGAAAGCAAAAAGAAACTATGAAGTTCGCATACCAGGGCAAGCAAAGACAAATCCTAAAGGGTTTTTTCAGTTATATCGTACTAAGACTAGGGAAAAACTGAGACAGGTCAAATAACAGATAGTGATGAAGAGATAAGTAGTATTTTTAATAAATATTTTGTATCTGTATTTACTAAAGAGGAACTTAACAATATGCCTTCAGCCGAACAAGTCTATGTGGGTGGGGACGAGGACAGGTTGACGAGTTTAGCAGTTACCAGGGAGGATGTTCTTAAACAAATAGTAAAGCTCAAACCAAACAAATCCCCTGGGCCGGATGACACAATTCAGGCTCTGATACTAATCGGATGGCCTAGGGTACACCTTTATATAAGTCTGTGCTGCTTTACCACTTTTCAGGCGATAAGAACTTCTATAGAGAACGTGACGTTCCCTAGGTGGTACTATGATAACCCTCATGTATGCTCATAGAGAAATATAATAATGGAGGCACACTTAAACACAATGATAAAATGTGTGAATTTACTGACACAAATTACATGATCACACATACACTTATAAGCAATACAGGAAAATGAACATAAGGATAATCAATTTGGAGAACATCAGCAACTCTTCTTTCACGACCTCCAACCACTCCTTCAACTGGGCAGATTAGACAGGAGTCACACACTCTCTCACAGAAGGGCCTTTTCGCCACGTCGGCACCTCTTCTTCCACTGTCCTGCCGTCCATGCACACTGTCCTCTCCAACAGTCCTGGACACAAGCTGCCCTGCAGCCTATCCTACTACTAAAGTATTAATGCTTTCCTGCAACATACAAATGCAAATCTCGTGGCCTATCTAGCCTACTCAAACAAGAGGTAATGGGAGGGAAATTTGATCTACCTTACATTCCTGGCTCACGACGCCTGTCCCTCGATGGTGTGAGGCTCCCACGCTTCCTGAGTCGATCCTTGACGATCCAAGTACGTTCCACAAGTCCTCAGGTGTCGTGCAGCCTTCGCGTCATAGCCGATCCAATAACAGAGATTCAGCTATCCCAATCCTGGTTTACCAGTTGGCACTGAGATTCAAGTCAAGTCAAGGACACTGGCCTGTAGTTCAGTGCCTCTTGCCTGTCGCCCTTTTTGTATTTTGCCACATTCGCCGTCTTCCATATTTCTGGTAGGTCTCCCGCTCCAGTGTCCTACTATACACTATGGAGAGGGCAAGCAAAGTGCCTCTGCACACTCTTTCAGTACACACACTGAACTTTCACACACACTTTCAGTTCATACACACACACACACTGTGTGTGTGTGTGTGTGTGTGTACTCACCTAGCTGTGTTTGCGGGGGTTGAGCTCTGGCTCTTTGATCCCGCCTCTCAACCGTCAATCAACTGATGAACAGATTCCTGAGCCTACTGGGCTCTGTTATATCTTCATTTGAAACTGTGTATGGAGTCAGCCTCCACCACATCACTTCCTTGTGCATTCATTTACTAACTACTCTGACACTGAAATAGTTCTTTCTAATGTCTCTGTGGCTCATTTGGGTGCTCGGCTTCCACCTGTGTCTCCTTGTATGCATCCCTCCAGTGTTGAAGAGTTCATCCTTGTTTAGCCGGTCGATTCCCCTGAGGATTTTGTAGGTTGTGATCATGTCCCCCCTCTTACTCTTCTGTCTTCCAGTGTCGTAAGGTGCATTTCCCGCAGCCTTTCCTCATAACCCATGCCTCTTAGTTCTGGGACTAGTCTAGTAGCATACCTTTGGGCTTTTTCCAGCTTCGTCTTGTGCTTGACACGGTACGGGCTCCATGCTGGGGCTGCATACTCCAGGATTGGTCTTACATATGTGGTGTACAAGATTCTGAATGATTCCTTACACAGGTTCCTGAACGCCGTTCTGATGTTAGCCAGCCTCGCATATGCCGCAGACGTTATTCTCTTTAAGTGGGCTTCAGGAGACAGGTTTGGTGTGATATCAACTCCTAGATCTTTCTCTGTCTGTTTCATTAGGTACTTCATCTCCTATTCTGTATCCTGTGTCTGGCCTCCTGTTTCCACTGCCTAGTTCCATTACTTTGCATTTACTCGGGTTGAATTTCCACGGCCATTTGTTGGACCATTCACTCAGTCTATCTAGGTCATCTTGTAGCCTCCTACTATCATCCTCTGTTTCAACCCTCCTCATAATTTTTGCATCGTCGACAAACATTGAGAGGAACGAATCTATACCCTCTGGGAGATCATTTAGATATACCAGAAACAGTATTGGTCCAAGGACTGATCCCTGCGGGACTCCACTTATAACGTCTTGCCAATATGAGACCTCACCCCTCACACTGACTCGTTGTCTCCTGTTGCTTAGGTACTCCTCTATCCACCGGAGTACCTTCCCTTTCACTCCAGCCTGCATCTCCAACTTTCTCACTAGCCTCTTGTGTGGCACTGTATCAAAGGCTTTCTGACAATCCAAAAATATGCACTCTGCCCACCCTTCTCTTTCTTGCCTTATTTTTGTTGCCTGGTCGTAGAATTCAAGTAACCCTGTGAGGCAGGACCTGCCATCCCTGAACTCATGTTGATGCTGTGTTACAAAGTTCCTTCGCTCCAGATGCTCCACTAGTTTTTTTCGCACAATCTTCTCCATCAGGTTACATGGTATGCAGGTTAGGGACACTGGCCTGTAGTTCAGCGCCTCCTGTCTATCCCCTTTCCTGTATATCGGGACTATGTTAGCTGCTTTCCAAATATCTGGCAGTTCCCCTGTTGCCAGTGATTTGTTATACACTATGGAGAGTGGTAGGCACAGTTCTTTTGCTCCTTCCTTTAGTATCCAAGGGGAGATTCCATCTGGGCCTATAGCCTTTGTCACATCCAACTCTAGTAAACACTTCCTTACTTCCCCGCTGGTAATCTCAAACTCTTCCAGTGGTTCCTGGTTAGCTATTCCCTCACTTATCTCTGGAATTTCTCCTTGCTCTAACGTCAAGACCTGCAATTTCTTATTCAGTTCCTCACACACTTCCTTGTCATTTGTAGTGAATCCTTCTGTCCCTATCCTTAATTTCATAACCTGTTTCGTTACTGTTGTTTTTTTCCTGATGTGGCTATGCAACAATTTAGGCTGAGTCTTTGCCTTGCTTGCGATGTCATTTTCGTATTGTCTTTCTGCCTCTCTTCTCATCCTGACATATTCATTACTGGCATTCTGGTATCTTTCTCTGCTCTCCAGTGTCCTGTTATTCCTATAGTTTCTCCATGCCCTTTTACTTTGCTGCTTAGCTAGCCTACATCTCTGATTAAACCATAGGTTTCTCATCTTCATTGCTCTTTTTTCCTTTTGGACTGGGACAAACTTGTTTGCTGCGTCCTTGCACTTCTGCGTGATGTAATCCTGGGCCTTCTCATCTTGGGCCGTCTTTCCCCTGAGGTCGGTTTCCCATGCTATATCTGTTAGGAATTTTCTTATCCCCTCACAGTTTCCCTTTCGGTATGCTAACCTTTTGGTTTCGGTATCCCTCCTCGAGTTCAATAACCCTTCTTCAATCAGTTACTCAAACACCAGTACACTGTGGTCACTCATTCCTACTGGGTCCTCAAAACCGATTTCTCTTATGTCGGAGTCGTTCAGAGTGAAGACTAGGTCAAGTCTCGCTGGTTCGTCATTGCCTCTCATCCTTGTGAGTTCTCTGACATGCTGGGTTAAAAAGTTTCTTGTCACCACCTCCAATAGTTTGGCTCTCCACGTATCTTGGTTTCTTGTTCTCCCAGTCAATTTTTCCGTGATTGAAGTCGCCCATGATGAGCAGGTGGGATCTATTTCTACTGGCAGCAGAGGCTGCCTTCTCAATTATAGTGTTAACTGCCATGTTGTTGTTTTCATACTCTTGACTGGGTCTTTTGTCATTTGGTGGAGGGTTGTATATTACAGCTACTACTATTCTTGATCCTCCCATTGTCATGGTGCCTGCTATGTAGTCTCTGAACCCCTCACAGCCCGGGATGGCCATCTCCTTGAAACTCCATTCCTTTCTCATGAGTAGGGCCACTCCGCCTCCTCCCCTACCTTCCCTTTCTTTCCTAATTACTGTGTACTCCTAGGGAAACACGGCATTCATTATGATTCCAGAGAGTTTTGTTTCAGTGAGTCCGATTACATCTGGGTTCACTTCTTGTGCTCTTTCCCTTAGTTCACTTGTCTTGCTTGTGATCCCATCTATGTTCGAGTACATCACCCTGAAACTGACTCTCTTCTGCTTCTCCTGGTGACTCTAGTGGGAGCCCTGAGGACAGAGTTGCACTCTCTGCGGGAGGAGGTGCATCAGCTGAAAGAACTACGAGAAGTAACGAAGGAGGAGACCAGTAGTAAAGGGACCTCGTCTTGGAGAGTTGTGAAAGACAGGGACCTTAAGAAGTCTTTGATAAAGCCGCCTTTAAACGCCATAGCAACTTCTAATTCATTTGACGTTTTGGAGGACGAGTGCTGTGGTGAGACTGCGGATCGCGCAAAAGAGAAAGCAACGAAGAGCAAGGAAGCGCAGGCCCCTCAGAGAGTAAAGGAAGTACCTAAGTAAACCTTAGTTGTGGGAGATTCCCAGATGAGGTATTTGGATAGAACGTTTTGTGCTAGAGATAGGGGGAACTGGTTAAGGGTTTGCTATCCCGGAGCTGGCATTGGTGATATTATAAACAACATGAATGATATTATGGCTGGAAATGGGAACAATCCCATTATTTGCATTAGCGTGGGAGGAAATGATGTTGGTCGAGTTAGGAGTGAGGAACTGATTCATAGGTATAAAACAGCCATAGAATTAGTTAGGAGCAAGGGAGGAATTCCGATCATATGTGGCATTCTTCCAAGAAAGGGAGTGGGAAATGAATGGATATCGAGGGCACTTGGTGTCAATTACCGGCTGGAAAGATATTGCAAATCAAATGCAATATCTTTCATAGACAACTGGGAACACTTCTTTGGAGGGGAGTATCTGCTCCTTAACCTCAAAGTGGACACAGGTTTGCTAGCTGATGTGTTCACAGTCTGGCGAGACACCATGCTTGCTCTCTACAAATTAGACATTTCACACTACATTTCTTTACCCTCATTTGCTTGGGATGCGTTCTTGCTTAAATCGAAAGTTCAACTTGATGTTGTGTCAGACCCATTGTTATATGATTTACTTCGTCGGAATCTCCGAGGTGGGTTCACCAGTGTGACGAGACAGTACACGAATGTGGAGAACAGGCACACAGGCTTAGATCTAGGGGAAGATAGTAGCTACATCATTTACTTAGATTTTAATAGTCTTTACGGGGCGTGTATGACTGAACTGCTCCCTTGGGGCGGGATCCGGAAACTGACACACGATGAGCGTGACGTGCTGCTAGAGCAAGGCTTGGAGAATATACCATGTGATGGGTCCAATGGATATTGGGTGTTGTGTGATACACTGCAGGTCCGACCGGAGGTAGCTAGGTATACAGATGAACTGCCCCTTGTTCTTTCCCATACTTGCATTACCGAGGAACACATTTCACCCTACAGTAAGAATATTCTTACAGAAGAAAGTCGTGGGCTGCCTAAAAACAACACTAAATTAATTGCTTCTCATCTTCCTCAGAAAGACTACCTCGTTAGTCTGGACTTGTTACAGTTGCTCATGTGCATTGGATTAGAAGTAGCTAAAGTTCACGACATCTACGAATTCGAGCAGGAGAGTTACCTTAAAGACTTCATTGAAACCAATGTTCGTGAACGTGCCAGTACCAAATGCGCGATAAAAAAAAGGCTTTCAAACTCGTATCAAACTCTATATATGGAAAGAGTCTCACAGATGTATCTAAATATGGGAACAAACACTATTTGGTCACAGATCGTAGTCATTTCCTGAAACATGCTCGAAACCCATTCTTCAAGCGGAGTCTTTTGTTAAGTAAGGATCGTGTGATATGTACTATCAAGCAGAAGTCTCTCCTAGTCAACACTCCTACGTATCTGGGTTATCATATACTTCAAATTGCTAAGAGGCGACTCTATGAGTTCTGGTATGATGTTGTCAAACCCGCGTATGGGGATAAAGCGAGTCTGTTATATACAGACACAGACTCTTTCATCATTAAACTGGACTGTCAGGATGTGTTTGAAGAGTTGAATAAGTCTCCTCTCTTCGACTGTATGGATTTTAGTAATTTTAATGACACACATCCATCCTACTCTAAAGCGCGAGAAGGTGAACTAGGATTGCTCAAGTCTGAAATAGGTTCTAAGATTATTAACCAGTTAATTGCTCTCAGACCTAAAACATATTCGTTCACCACTCATGATGGGGAACACACTTGCAAGTGTAAGGGCGTACCATACCATCTACAAGAGAAACTCTCACATGACTCATTTCAACACACTCTTGAAACAAACACTTCAATCAGGTATGTGTCGAGATCTATACGCAACGTGCAAGGAAAGATTTGTACATGTCGCAGTACCTGCAGAGGATTGTCAGCATTTGACGATAAACGCTACATTTTAAGCCCCACACAGTCCCTAGCGTATGGTCATCCTGATATTCCCAATAACAATGATGATGAGATGGATGTAGAAGTGAGAGAGGAGGAGGAGATGGAAGAAGAAGTGTTTATGGAGGAGGAGGAAGTAGAGCAAGCACAGAGACTCTACCCAATATTCCGTCCCTGGAGCAAACGCGATGCTACAGCTCAGAAACTATTCAACCCTCGCTAGATTTTATGTTGTACAATTGTTAGGTAGTATTAAGATGGGTGCCCCATATGACTAGAACTTTTTATACTAAATGAATAGGATGTTTAATATTATTGTTTGTGAACTGTAAGAAGTATGATTAGTTTAAAAAAAAAAAATATGATGTTTAATATTATTGTTTGTGAACTGTAAGAATTATGTTTAGTTTTAAAAAAATGATGTTCCTGTACATAAAATATGTGAATAAACACCTGTAAATGTCTATGTTTGTATAAATACCACCTCAGTTCCTTAGTTTTTTAGCAGTCTTAACGAAGCATTAATCATGGACAGTTCCTATGATATAATCCATGCGGAACATCTAGATATTTTCAGAGAACCATCTCGTGTTATTATTGCTGGTTATTCAAACAGCGGAAAATCCTACTTGTGCAGTAAACTTGTAAGGAAGTATCAACACAAGTTCTCCTCAATAATCATATGCGGAGGAGGTTACTCTGAATTACGATCAGATCCACAAATTAAAGGGAAGCTGATCGAGCATTCAACCATTATTGATCCTGTGGAAGAGCGAGTAGATAATGACTCGCATATCTTAGTAATCTATGATGACCTTTTTACAGAGTCTGCGAATTCAAAAATCGTATCAGACATGTTTACTAGGGGCAGACATTTCACGGTTTCCGTCATATTGATTACTCAAAATATATTTTTTCCTGGTAAATATTCTAGGAATATTAGTTTAAATGCTTCTCGTTTCATATTGGTTAAATCACGAGACCTGTCACAAATTGAAACACTCGGACGACAAATATTTGGGAAAGTGGATTCAAAGAAATTTGTAGAGTTATATAAGCAAGTTATTAGCCAGCCCTACGGCTATTTGCTAGTAGATCTGGGCTCGAACACTCCATCTACGATAACATTACGCGGTAATACTGTTCACGAACCGCCCTATGAGATAGTTTACCAATGGTGAGCAAGAAAGATGTACTGGAACGAGTATATAACGACCCCTCATCTAGCGGGGGGCTTGGAGGGGTACAGAGATTGTATAAGGCCGCCAAATTAATTAACTCTAGTATAACTCTAGCCGATGTAAAGGACTATCTGAAAAGCTCTGACTCCTATACGTTGCATTATTTACAACCACATAAATTCCCTCGGCGTCGGGTGTTAAGCCCTAAACCACGACTATTTCAAGCTATAGACTTGGCCGAGATGAGTTTATTGGATAAACATAATGATGGAGTGAAATATTTACTCGTATGTGTAGATATTTTCTCCAGGTACGCCCAAGTAGTACCCTTACGCGCCAAGGATGGGAAAAGCACCAGTAATGCTCTAGCTTTAATTCTAGATTCACCTCATTCTCATGGAGTGCGCAAAATTAATTCTGATCGAGGTGGAGAATTTTATAACGCCACTATGAAAAAAATGCTGGCAGCAAGGGAAGTACAGTTATATAGTGTATTTTCTCAGGAGACTAAAGCTTCAATCGCTGAGCGGTTCATACGTACTTTAAAAGGTAAACTTTACAAGTTTATGACGGCGCACAACACTTTAAAATACATGCAGGCTCTACCAGATATTGTGAAAACATATAATTTAACCCCACACAGAGGATTGAAGGGGAAGACACCTGCGGAGGTGCACGCTCTATCCTCGCCCAGCGAACACGCCAAACAATTTGATTTAATGTATAAAAGCCCGAGCAAATCAAAGAGAGCTGTCATTCCTCGATTGAGTGTTGGTGATACAGTACGCATCACTCTATCTGATCGCATTTCCAAGTTTAAGAAAGGGTTTAAGCAGCAGAACACCCGAGAGATCTTTACAGTTACACGTATTGATCGGAGACAACACATCCCTTTATACTTTCTAAAAGATCTGAATGGGGAAGAAATTGATGGTGGCTTCTATAAACAAGAATTAACACCAACACATTTGCCTCAAACCTTTAATATTGAGAAGGTATTGGGACAACGCAGAGTCTCTGGCAAACTCCAGTATAAAGTTAGGTACGCAGGTTATGATCGATCATTCGATCAATGGATTGATGCTGCTGAGATATTACATTTATAATGAAGAAGCCCTTAGTTTATAAATACAAGGAATTGATCCAACTATTATCAAAACTTTAGTATTCCTCGAGAAAGCAGTTGATTGAAAAATTGAAGAAACCACATATAAATTGTTTATCAGAAATTTTTAATAACTTTTTAAAAAAAAAATTGCCCGTGCCTGACAAGGTCGTTAAAAAGTTGAAAAAATATAAATTGCTTATTCGGTCACTAGCCTGTAAGAAACCTGTGACAACTAAGAAACAGATATTAACCAGCAAACGAGGAGGCAGTATTTTATCCATTATTTTACCAATTGCAGCTAGATTAATTACACGGTTGTTCAGTAAGTAAGTAAAATGAAAGCCTTTTATCTCATACCGCGTAAAGTAGTGGACAACTGGAAAGCTGCACACAGCCCTGCTTACCCCACTGTGAAAGCTGATGCTCGTCATCTTACTGTCAAACCACCACCTCCTCCTCAGTTGCATACCAACCCTTCCATAAAACATTTAATAGATTTGAAGTTGAAAGTGCGAGATCACGAATATGCGAGATCCTTGCTAAACCATTATGATGCTACTGGAATCGTTCGTTGGGATCTGAATGGAAATGTATTGGCTCCAGTATCTGGCATACATATAATTAATGACATTATACATAAAATGACTGTGCTTAAATCAGTTTTTTTACCGGATAAACTCCCCATTGCTCAACTGTTTTTCACACTAACATCTACATCACGAGATTTATTCCGTAATACTACGGTAAGCAGGTCAAGTGTATGAGCCTCCATCTGTTAAGAGAAAGGCGACTGTCAAGATTGATCCTCACAGTAAAAGGAATGCTTCCTGGATCGTATATTAACAGGTGAGTGTATATAAATGAGCGTGTAATGTGTAGATGGCTTTACTAGGCAAAAAGCAGTCTAAGGAGATAGAGCGATGGACACTCACGTGATATACGCCACCAGCGTATCAGATACGCATTTATTCCCCAATAACATCCCCGCATCTTTCCAAAATCGATTGTTTAACCAGCTAGAATTAGATCCCAGGAGGAGTTATGAAATGTGTCTACAAAAATTACTCCTCCCCACTTCACATTACGTTATTAAGCGTGATAATCCTGAGGCATATATTACGTGTAGGCGTTACGTATGAGAAAGTGAGCGAGGGGAAATACATGCATTCAAAGCATTTATTATCATCTGATGTTTTAGCCGGAACTATAAAAGAAATTAATACCACGATTAATACAGAAATAGAGGCCATATTTTCAAGTAATGCTAAACTGAGTTTTTTAGGAAAGTCATTAAAACAATTTTCAGCTAAATATGGAACACATTTTATTAAATATGATTCTTCCTCCAATCGAAACAAGTTCACTACTGTGATTAGTGATGAGAATATTAGCTCTGCAACGGGGTATAAAAACATCAGTAGAGTTACATTATCATTTGGAACCGCTTTTGGGAAAGTGTTGGGCGTAGTTCCAGAAATAGAATATGACATATTCGCAAAACGTCAGTATGCCTCGAGTGTAGTTAACACATGTCTATTCCCGCCAATGCCTAGAGGAGGAGTTGATATTCTGTGTGTTTATTGCGATAGAATCTCTTCTACTAGATATGGAAACCAGTCTGTAAATATTTTGGATGTAATCTCCCTAAATGGAAGTGATAACAGCAACAATAAAAAACTATATGTGCGTCTTAACACTAACATGATAGACAGCGTCAGCATTACTATTAGGGATCAAGATGGTAACCCAATACATTTCGATGAACGTTGGTGCACCATAGCAGTCTTGCATGTACGCCCCGTTGCAGGAGGTATATAACACCAATGCTTTCCCGCCACTCCTCATTCGTCTGAAACAAGCGGAGAAATGCGTGTCCACTTTATTCCCCCCTCTGTTGAGGAATTATACATTCAGTTAACCCCTCCTAGAGGTGGTGGGACTGATGATATACGGATTTTCAACAGCAGTAGACGTTATGCGCGAGGAGGAGGAATATTTTCCTTTTTAAGCGGGATAGCGCGTCGAGCAGCGCCCTTTATCATGAGGACTCTGGCCCCGGCCGCGCTTAGCTTGGGGCAGAACGTACTAGACGACATTAATAATGACAAACTTTCAAACAATCTCTTAAGAAACGCAGAATTGAAACATTGAAAGGAGTGGGGAAGCAAATGATAGGTGGAAGAGTGCAGAAAAAGAATAAACAAACAAAAAAATTAGTAAACATCAAACGTTTTACTAAAGCGAAATATAATGATGTGTTGTCATAACTTCTTCTCACTCGGTTGGTGTTGTCTAAAGCGCGAACATGGCCGGATATAACGCTCTGGGCCTCCAGGTGCCATTAAAACATTATACAGCTGCTGTTAGTGAAGCCTTTCCTAAAGTATTTTCCCCTCGATTGGTAGAATCAACAATTGCCAGCAGACAAACGGTGGATGTATTACCTGTGAATTCTGGGGTCAATAATAAGTTTACAGACACTTATCTGGAATTCATCATCAAGGGAGTGAATGGCCAACTGGTGGATTTATCATCTTTAGCTTTGGAGTTGTCTATTGATCTAACCGAAGAAGATGGAATAATGCCTTTAGGAGACGCTAAAAACGCATCGTTGGTGAATGGATTATCGCAAACTCTATTCAAATCCGCTATTGTGTATTTAAACGAAACAGTAGTTGAAACCAGCTCATTATTCTCATTCTGGTCATACGTAAAGTTATTATCTACGATTTCTGGGTGTAAGGCTAACCGCTATGATAAACTGTCACAGTTTTTTAACCGAGTCGATCCTGGTAAAATTGAAGCTGGTTATTTCACTAACGCCTCGGCTGGTGAGAAGCAGCGGATGACTGATATGAAAACGAGTGGCGTGAATACTTGTTTTAAACTAATGCTGGATGTCACATCCGTTAGTAAATACGTTTTGGATAATGTGGACATCAGGGTGCGGCTTGAACTTCAACCTGATAAGTGGCTTATACTCAGCGATAATGAACACGCTAATTTTAAATATAATATCAAGTCTACACGTCTATGGGTGGATCGGGTATTGCCATACCCTGAAGGATTAGTAGCCATTAATAAAGCCATGGTGCAGAACAACTCTCCTATTACGTATACTTTTAATAAAACTTTATACAAAACATATATATTGGGCACAGGTCAGCGCTCTATAACAATGGACCAGCCGTGGGGGACTGTTATACCAGAACATTTATATATGATCATCCTTGATATGGAGGCAGTGTCTGGTGCATATAATCGCAACCCGCTTTATTTGGAAAACTGCGAGCTTAGTAAAGTATTAATATCGGAGAATAGCACTAATATTGTCAATATTGGGTGTGACTTCCCTCATAACTGCGCCAAGTTGTATTACACCGCATTACAAGCCTTAGGCTTCGATAAAGACAATATATTATCTTATGACACATATGTGAATGGTGGAACCATACTGGCCTTTAATTTACAACCCGAGGATATAGATGACACCATACCGATTGAAAAAAGTGGTAATCTGAGGATCGCTTTGGAATTTAAAAGCGGAGTGGCTAGAAATAAAGTCATTCTAGTTTATGGGTCTACAACAGGTGTGATCAGCATTAACGCGGATCGTCGCGTTATTTGCGATACGCGAGGATAAAATACTAATATGAATTGTTTGAAAATAAATGAGGCTATCAGAAGTAATTTAGGTGATAGGGTAGACTATCTAGGATGTTTCCTAGCTGATGACGTACGGAAAATATGGATAAAAATACATAAAAAAAGACCTGTGGTATTCATAATGAACACTCTGGAGTCGGGTTCTCGTAATAAAATGGGCCATTGGATAACATTCTATGTAAATAAGGATGAAGGTAGAAGCGAGATAGTTATACTAGACAGCTATGCCAATCCTGCAATAGGATCTTATTCAAGATATTTCGATGAGTTTATGTCTTACTTCCAAGACTATACCCTATATATTATGAAGAAAAGGATTCAATCCTTGAATAGTTACTTCTGTGGGAATTACGCTGTTTATTTTGCATATCATTTTTGCAGACTAGGCTTAGAGGCCGCCCTGCTTCACTTTGATGAAGCGTTTAAATATGGACAATTTCCCAAGAATGATGAAAAAGTGTTGAAATTCAATTACGCTCAGATGAAAATGCCTGTGTGTAAGCAAACATTCTGCTTAAACGGTAGTGATGCTGAGTGTGAAACGCTGTGTGACGAAGTTGGCTAGGATGATAGTGCGGTGAGTAATACTTTATGTTAAGATTGAATGATGAACATAATAATGTCTGTATTTATGTTTACAACATTGACAACAACAAAACTTATAACTTTTTCCCCTTTCTACAGATTGACTGATTGACTAGCGTGTCGGGAAGGTTCGATGGACTGAATGAAAGCCTTTCTCCATCTGTCTGCTAGCTAAACCACCAAGAAGAAGTCTTATTATTATTATTATTATTATTATTATTATCGTTGTAAATCGCTTAAGTGTTTAATAAAGAAATAAATTTATATATAATGTGTTTACTTTTCCCTCGTTTATTGCTCTCACCATGTTGATCATGTTACGGTATAGCTTACACATATTAACAGGGTTTGCACAGAACAATGGTTGATGGTATGGGAGCGGTGGGGGGCTGAGGGGTGGGAGTGATTGATGGCTGGCAGGTTAGGGTCTGCCGGTGAGGAATCCTGCTGGCGGAGTATGTACCTCGCTCCTCTCCTTACTGGAATCGCAGTAGAGGGAAACCCGTGGCGGGATGAACAGCTCCAAGTCTGGTCTTAAGACAACGAAAACCCTTTAAGGGAATGGCCCACTTCCGCAGGAGGGTGCTCTCTCGCTCTCTTACCCTCCTCTCCCACTTACGACTTCCTGTAGGGGGAAGCTAATGGACGTCCAGGCTTTCCTCTCAGGTATGGGGGTTCTCCTCTCCCTCCCCCCTCCCCCTCCCCAAACAACATATCCACTATGTTGGATCCCCTCAACCTCTACTTACAATTATCGTCACACAGGATTAAGTCTATGACAAACACACACATACATATCTAACTACTCTTTCCATGTATTTCTTACTATACCACATAGCACACATACTCTCCTACACCCCAACAACAAGAACTCCCATCTTTCCTGACCACATACCCTAACCCCCGAGGACAAGAACCGCGCATCATAACATCCGGGAAATTCCACACCCAAACCCTTTATGACTAGAGCGACGCGCTGCGACTACGACGACGCGCACCACCTGGCACCCAACAACATGACTTACTCTCTTTCCTGACCACATACCCAAACACCAGACGCTCATACGCGTCCGAAACGCGCCAAACTTCCGGGAAAATCCCCCCCAAAACCCCACGTGACTACGACAACGCGCTACGACTACGACGTCGCGCCTCACCTGTCCAGCTGGCACTCACGAGTGCCACCTGGGCAGCTGGTGCGAGCGGTCGTAGTCACATATTTCCCTACTCACCTAAAATCTAATAGTCCATCCAAAGAATTTATAGAATCACTTTTACACGGAGAATACAATTCTCCTCTTCTAAATGCAGAAGAAAACAAAGCTCTGAAACAACACTTATCTTCGAAATATCCATTTAAACTCTATAAAGCACATGTTGACAGAGTAAATAAGCTGGCTCAGGAACTGGGGTTTTAAAACGAAACACAATTTCGGAGGTTTATAGAAAGTAATCCTTCACTGAAAGATAAAACATTAGTCCGCATTTTTAAAACCATGGGCAAATGGGCTGATGAAAATAAAAGTTTTATACTCTTAAGTGGGCTAACATTAAGCGTATTACTACCTTATCTACATAAATATAATCGAAAGAATAGTGGTTGTTTTAGATATCGTTTGGGACAAGAATCTCAATCCTTACAGAAAGAAGTTTATTTAAACCGATTTTGTCAATTCGCTGCCAGTCGAGCTGACCACAGCAGTGACACAATACTGGAAGACGTAACGCATCCTTTATCTAACGCACGTGCATGGGACTGTAACTTTAATATACCCAGTACTATTGAAACCCAAAATATATTAAGTTTAGGATGTAATGGAATATGTAATCCTCATAACTATAATTTGCTCATACCGTTTGTCCAGGGAGGATATATACCTGTTGATTTTAAGGAAACATTTTATATGTATAGGTGTGAACAAGGTACGTTTTTGCGAAATGTCGCTGAAGCACTAGGTGATGATGTTGGTCAGGTCGTTCAGGGTATTGGCCAATCTAATGTGTTGTAGTTTATACCGAATTAATTGAAAAAAATGGGATGGATTATACTGATACTTATTATAATAACAATATTTGCTGGTCTAATTGTAAAACTTATTGTTCAAAAATTATAGGTATAACCGTTAATCAATGCTTTGCTTTGGTTCAAACCAGCATATGTTTGATTTTTTTAAATAGTTTTTATGAATTTATTATAACTAAAAAAGAATAGAAAAAAGAAAAAAATAGCAATGGGATTAATACGAATTTTAGTTGTTATAATCCTAATTGTAATCGTTGTAATAATTATTCATATACGCGGAAAACGTATCAATGTCAGTAAGGCTATCAGACATGATCCGATACCAGAGTTCTCCAATGTATATCAGGAAACATACCAATCCGTCAACAGTCAAACAACAAAATTCTCTGAACTTCCTCTTGATACAACATTACCATCCACCATCACTCCCACAACAACAACAACAGAGTCCTCTGAAGTACCTCAAAAAACAACATTACAATCCACACTCAGTCAAAAAACAACAACAGAGTCCTCTGAAGTACTTCAAGAAACAATATTACCATCCACCATCAGTTCAACAACAACAACAGAGTCCTCTGAAGAATCTTATATAATCATCTCAAAGTTGGAATCATTATTCTCCCTGTTTATCAGAGATATAAATACCTATAAAGGTCTCGTAATTATTCCTAAACCACCAATTTCGTATAATCCTAAGAATAGAATCGAAAGTGAGAATACAATCATTAAGCCTTTTAATAGCTTCCTTCTAAATTATAATAAAATCCACAGATATTTATATAATAATACTGTCTCATGTAACGCAAATTATGTATGACAAAATTCTAGTTACGACAAGGGATACTATACAAAAAATCCAACTATTTTAATATTGCCTTGGAATATTCATGATTTGAAACCTAATGTTTATACAGATCAAAGTGAAATACAAGATGTTACATTACAGAACCATATAAATGCAGTACGTGCAAAATCACACAATCAAAGAAAAAATTCTACATGGACAAATTGTGGATATCATGTACGCATGCGGCAAGTCAAGATATATTTATTCAGGGATTCTCTAAGTATGATTTTCCAATTAAAAAAAATTAATTATCCACCATTTGTGGTAATGAAACTTGAACTTCAAGATGGTAATAATGAGGTGGAATGTAAAATGGTGGCTAAGAACATTAATTCCTCAGAAACCTTTGCTAACATTAATATTAATATTAATGTGGAAGTCTTGGAAGAAGAACAAGAAACAGGAGGAAGAGCAGGAGGACTCCCTGATATGGTTCCCGATTATGAGTCCAGACACATAATAATCGAGAGAATGTAAAATTATAATTGTTGAGAATAGGATAAAAACGGTGAGGGAGAATATATGAATTTTCAAACTCTCTAGAAACTCTAGAAATAAGTTTCTGAGTGAAAGTATATATATATTATTTCAATAACATATTTGACTTTGGTTGAATAATTACTTTTTTTAATACTTTAATTAAAAATCATATAATTAATTAAAGAGTATTTTAATAATATTATTAATTTTCCTAACAGTTATAGTAGTCATTCAGTCACGGAAAAAATCTACAAACACTATAATATTATATAAAAAGGAAAACAATGACAACTCCATCAGTCATGATCCAATACCAGAGTCCACTGAACTATCTCAACAATCCTCCTTCGGTCTAACAGAAGCTTCTAAAGTACCTCAAGAATCATTAAAATCAGTCAGTAGAGTACCATAAGAACCATTACAATCATCTTCCTTCAGTTCAACAGAATCTTCCGAAAAACCAAAAGAAACATTAAAATCCTCCAACATTCAAATAATGAAGAAATGGCAGCAGCTCCAACAACACCTTCATCTTCTGATCAAGATTCAAACAGATTCCTCTGACCTGCCTCAAGAAACATTACAAACTGAGGCCTCTGAACTGTCTCAAGAAACATTACATAAGGCCTCTGAACTGCCTTAAGAAACATTACAAACTGAGGCCTCTGAACTGTCTCAAGAAACATTACATAAGGCCTCTGAACTGCCTTAAGAAACATTACAAACTGAGGCCTCTGAACTGCCTTAAGAAACATTACAAACTGAGGCCTCTGAACTGCCTTAAGAAACATTACAAACTGAGGCCTCTGAACTGCCTCAAGAAACATTAACTACTGAGGCCTCTGAACTGCCTCAAGAAACAATAAAAACTGAGGCTTCTAAATTACCTCAAGAAACACTACAAAGTAAGGATTCTGAACTGCCTCATGAAACATTACAATCTATCATCAGTCAAAAGTTACAATTATTCTTCAATCAAACAGAATCATATGAATTTTCTCAACAAATGTTACAATCTACCATCACTCAAACAATGCAGTCCGTCATCAGTCAAACAGAGTCCTCCTCTGAAGTATCCCCAGAAACTTTACAGTCCATCATCACCCAAACAGTGCAATCTGCCATCAGGAAATCCATTTTGAAATCATTATTTTCCCCATTTATCGAGGATATAAAAACTTATAAAGGTCTCGTTGTTATTCCTAAACCACCATTTTCGTATAATCTTGGAGAATAGACTAGAAATTGAGAATACAGTAATAAAACCTTTTAATGACTTCCTTTAAAATTATAATCAAGCCCACCGATATTTGTATAATAAAGAATCTTTTTACATAAATAAAGTATGGCAAAATTCTGTGTATGATAAGGGGTATTATTCCAAAAACCCAATTGTTTTAATATTTCCGTGGAATATTCCTGATCTCAAACCTGATGTTTATATTGATTCAAATAAAATAGAAGATGTCCAATTAAAGAACCATATAGAAGCAGTACATACAAAATCACAAATTGGAACGAAACCAATTTACATGAACAGACTGTGGATATCATGTTCCCATGTGGCCAGTCAGGATATATTTGTTCAAGGATTTTATAAATATGATATCCCAACGGAAGAAGAATTCAATTCATTACCACCATTTGTGGTAATGAAACTTGAACTTCAAGAAGGTAATAATGAGGTAGAATGCAAAATAGAGGCTAAGAACGTTAATTCATTAGATACATTTACTAGCATTAAATTTAACATTAATGTGGAGGTCGAGGAAGAAAAAGAAACAGTTTTCTCTGAAGTACCTCTTGAAACATTACAAACAGATTCTTCAGAAATACCACAAGAAACATTACATTCCCCCATCAATCAAACAGGTTTCTCTGAATTCTCTCGAGAGACATTACAATCCATCATCAGTCAATCACTCATCAATCAAGCAGAGCTCTATGAAGAACTTGTAGTACCACAAGAAATATCACAATCTATCATCGATCAAACATTGCAGTTAGTCATCAGTCAAATAGAGTCCTCTAAATTACCTCAAGAGGTACTACAATCCATAATCCAGCAAACATTACAATCCGTCATCAAGCAATCCATTTTAAAATTATTATTCACCCCATTTATTGAAGATATAAATACTTATAAAGGTCTCTTCATTGTTCCCAAACCACCATTTTCGTATAATCCTAAAAATATTGCCGAAACTGACAAGACATTAATACAACTCTTTAATGACTTTCTTTCAAATTATAATCAAGCCCACAAATATTTTCATAAGAAAGATTAATTTTACATAAATAAAGTTAGGACAATTTTTAATTCTGATATGGGATATTATACAAAAAATCCAATTATTTTAATATTTCCGTGGAACATTTCTGATTTTACACCTGACATTTATACAGATCTAAGTGAAATAGAAGACAACAAATTAAAGAACAATTTTATAAAATTATATAAACAAGGAAAAATAATTGACATGAACAAGTTATGGATTTCATGTACCCATGCAACAAGTTATCATATATATCTTCAGGGATTTTATATGAGTCAGTTTCCGATTAAAGAGAATTCCTTGCCCCCATTTGTTATTATGGAACTTGAACTCCAAGACGGTAATAATGAGGTGGAATGTAAAATGTTGGCTAAGAATATTAATTCCTCAGACACATTTGCTAGCATTAAATTTAACATTAATGTGGAAATCAGGGAAGAAGAAATAGCAAAAGAATCACACAGAGGAGGACAATTACAAGATGCAGGAGAAGGAGTAGGAGGAGAATTACAAGACGCAGGAGAAGGAGTAAGAGGAGAATTACAAGACGCAGCAGGAGTAGGAGGACAATTACAAGATACTGGAGAAGGGGTAGGAGGACAATTACAAGATGTTGGAGAAGGGGTAGGAGGACAATTACAAGACGGAGGAGAATTACGAGATGCAGGAGAAAGGGTAGAAGGAGAATTACAAGACGCCGGAGAAGGAGGAGGAGGAGAAGGAGAATTACAAACAAGTGAAAATGAGTCCTCTGACGTTCATTATTCTCGCCATTTATCGAAGACATAAAAACTTATTTTAAAGGTATCTTTATTGTTCCCAAACCACCAATTTCGTATAATCCTCAAAATACTGCCGAAACTGACAAGACACTAATTCAACCCTTTAGTAAATTCCTTAGTTATTATGATAAAATACGCCAATACTTTACCAATGGTTATCTTGCATATTATGCACATAAACTATATAACAATTCTAATATTGATAGGGGATATTATACAAAAAATCCAATAATATTAATATATCCATGGAATTTCCATAATTTCATACCTGATATTTATACAGATCTAAATGAAATTGAAGACGTCAAATTAAAGAACAATTTAGACGCATCACGTATAAAATTTCAAAAGGAAGGAAAACGATTTGACATGAACAAATTGTTGATATCATGTATCCATGCTGCAAGTCAAGATATATTTAATTGTAGATTTTATATGGATAATTTCCCAATGAAAGAAAATTCACTTCCCCCATTTGTGGCTATGAAACTTGAACTCCAAGACGGTAATAATGAGGTGGAATGTAAAATGTTGGCTAAGAATATTAATTCCTCAGACACATATGCTAGCATTAAATTTAACATTTATGTGGAAGTCGAGAAAGAAGAGCAAACAAAAGAGTCACATGGAGGAGGAGAATTGAAAGACGCAGGAGAAGGAGTAGGAGAAGAATTACAAGACGCAGGAGGAGTGGGAGGGGAATTACACGACGCAGGAGAAGGAGTAGAGTTACAAGACGCAGGGGAAGGAGGAGCAGAAGAATTACAAGACGATGGAGAGGGAGGGGAGGAGAAGAATTACAAGACACTGGAGAAGGAGGAGGAAAAGCATTACAAGATGCAGGTGAAGGCGTAGGAGGAGAATTAGAAGATGCAGGAGGAGAACCCCAAGCAGTAGGAGGAGGAGGAGGAGAAGAAAGAGATGAACCCCCGACCAAAAAGGTAAAAACTTCACAAACAGTAGAAGGAGGAGGAGGAGAACCACAAACAGTTGGAGGAGGAGGAGAACCACAAACAGTTGGAGGAGGAGGAGAACCACAAACAGTTGGAGGAGGAGGAGAACCACAAACAGTTGGAGGAGGAGGAGAACCACAAACAGTTGGAGGAGGAGGAGGAGAACCACAAACAGTTGGAGGAGGAGGAGGAGAACCACAAACAGTTGGAGGAGGAGGAGAACCACAAACAGTTGGAGGAGGAGGAGGAGAACCACAAACAGTTGGAGGAGGAGGAGGAGAACCACAAACAGTTGGAGGAGGAGGAGGAGAACCACAAACAGTTGGAGGAGGAGGAGAACCACAAACAGTTGGAGGAGGAGGAGAACCACAAACAGTTGGAGGAGGAGGAGGAGAACCACATACAGTTGGAGGAGGAGGAGGAGAACCACAAACAGTTGGAGGAGAACCACAAACAGTTGGAGGAGGAGGAGGAGGAGGAGAACCACAAACAGTTGGAGGAGGAGGAGGAGGAGGAGAACCACAAACAGTAGGAGGAAAACTCCCCACCAAAAAGATAAAAACTGGATTCAGCTACAAGGAACAAAACGTTCCTGGACTCTATACATAATCTTGACCCTATAGGTCATCAGTAGTTATCTCTCTGATGACGCTGGTGCCACCTACACCCTGCTAAGTCACCTTTCCTATGTATACACACAATAAACATTTAATTAATAAGATAAAACCAAATTCTATCTTTTTTTAGTAAGTATATAATAATAATATATATATATATATATATATATATATATATATATATGAAAATGAAAACTCACACCCCAGAAGTGACTCGAACCCATACTCCCAGAAGCAACGCAACTGGTAACTACAGGGCGCCTTAATCCGCTTGACCATCACGGCCGTCAAAAGGAAGTGATAGCCGAGGCTATTTGAGCCACTTCCCCGACGGCAACTCGGATGGTAATCTTGGGCATAGCATTTCACCAAATCACCTCATTCTTTGGGGCACACGTGAGGAACACAAATGCGAACAAGCCTGAATGGTCCCCAGGACTATATGCGACTGTGTGCCCCAAAGAATGAGGTGATTTGGTGAAATGCTATGCCCAAGATTACCATCCGAGTTGCCGTCGGGGAAGTGGCTCAAATAGCCTCGGCTATCACTTCCTTTTGACGGCCGTGATGGTCAAGCGGATTAAGGCGCCCTGTAGTTACCAGTTGCGTTGCTTCTGGGAGTATGGGTTCGAGTCACTTCTGGGGTGTGAGTTTTCATTCGCATATAGTCCTGGGGACCATTCAGGCTTGTTCGCATTTGTGTTCCTCACGTGTGCCCCAAAGAATGAGGTGATTTGGTGAAATGCTATGCCCAAGATTACCATCCGAGTTGCCGTCGGGGAAGTGGCTCAAATAGCCTCGGCTATCACTTCCTTTTGACGGCCGTGATGGTCAAGCGGATTAAGGCGCCCTGTAGTTACCAGTTGCGTTGCTTCTGGGAGTATGGGTTCGAGTCACTTCTGGGGTGTGAGTTTTCATTCGCATATAGTCCTGGGGACCATTCAGGCTTGTTCGCATATATATATATATATATATATATATATATATATATATATATATATATATATATATATATATATATATATATAGTATATTTTGGTAGCAGTCTTTCCTGTAGACATATTTTATTAAATATGACCGAAAAAGTAAGATTAATAATTCTAACACGAATTTTCTCAATCTTTCGTACATTATGCTTCACTGTTGGAGGTAAATCAAAAATCACTTCTCCAAAATTCATTTTTATTTCTAGTCTGACGCGACACGGGCGCGTTTCGTAAAACTTATTACATTTTCAAAGACTTCACAAATACACAACTGATTAGAACTTGCGTTTCCCTGATTTTATATCTACATTTGAGTGAGGTGGGAAGGGTGATGTGGCATTACATTTGAGTAAGGTGGGAAGGATGATGTGGCATTAGAGGATATTAATAGGGTATTAAAAGTATCAACACAAGACAGAACACGAAACAATGGATATTGAATAGAAGTGTTTGTAGAAAGCCTATTGGTCCATATTTCTTGATGCTTCTATATTGGAGCGGAGTCTTGAGGTGGGTAGAATATAGTTGTGCAATAATTGGCTGTTGATTGCTGGTGTTGACTTCTTGATGTGTAGTGCCTCGCAAACGTCGAGCCGCCTGCTATCGCTGTATCTATCGATGATTTCTGTGTTGTTTACTAGGATTTCTCTGGCGATGGTTTGGTTATGGGAAGAGATTATATGTTCCTTAATGGAGCCCTGTTGTTTATGCATCGTTAAACGCCTAGAAAGAGATGTTGTTGTCTTGCCTATATACTGTTTTTTTTGGAGCTTACAGTCCCCAAGTGGGCATTTGAAGGCATAGACGACGTTAGTCTCTTTTAAAGCGTTCTGTTTCGTGTCTGGAGAGTTTCTCATGAGTAGGCTGGCCGTTTTTCTGGTTTTATAGTAAATCGTCAGTTGATTAGACTATTTTACAGGAACTTCTTTTCCACAGCTCATAAAACAGAGGAAAGGGTCCTGAAAGATATTGTTAATAGAAACGTTATCCCTACAGACAAAAATCAGAGGATACAACTGACGATCTACTATAAAACCAGAAAAACGGCCAGCCTACTCATGAGAAACTCTCCAGACACGAAACAGAACGCTTTAAAAGAGACTAACGTCGTCTATGCCTTCAAATGCCCACTTGGGGACTGTAAGCTCCAAAAAAAACAGTATATAGGCAAGACAACAACATCTCTTTCTAGGCGTTTAACGATGCATAAACAACAGGGCTCCATTAAGGAACATATAATCTCTTCCCATAACCAAACCATCGCCAGAGAAATCCTAGTAAACAACACAGAAATCATCGATAGATACAGCGATAGCAGGCGGCTCGACGTTTGCGAGGCACTACACATCAAGAAGTCAACACCAGCAATCAACAGCCAATTATTGCACAACTATATTCTACCCACCTCAAGACTCCGCTCCAATATAGAAGCATCAAGAAATATGGACCAATAGGCTTTCTACAAACACTTCTATTCAATATCCATTGTTTCGTGTTCTGTCTTGTGTTGATACTTTTAATACCCTATTAATATCCTCTAATGCCACATCATCCTTCCCACCTTACTCAAATGTAATGCCACATCACCCTTCCCACCTCACTCAAATGTAGATATAAAATCAGGGAAACGCAAGTTCTAATCAGTTGTGTATTTGTGAAGTCTTTGAAAATGTAATAAGTTTTACGAAACGCGCCCGTGTCGCGTCAGACTAGAAATAAAAATGAATTTTGGAGAAGTGATTTTTGATTTACCTCCAACAGTGAAGCATAATGTACGAAAGATTGAGAAAATTCGTGTTAGAATTATTAATCTTACTTTTTCGGTCATATTTAATATATATATATATATATATATATATATATATATATATATATATATATATATATATATATATATAATTATAAAAATAGAATAGCGTTTAGTTTTAAATATACACTTAACCAGACCACATAATTAGATTAGATATGTGTAATTTACCTTGAATGAAAATGAAGATTCAACTAGTATACACATAACTGGACTCTCTATGTTTTTTAGGAGGTATATAATAGTAATAATAATAATTATAATAAAACATAATAATAGTAATAATTAATAATATTATTTTTATATACTTATTAAAATAAAAAGAAATAGAGAATTTAGTTTTACCAGGCAGCAAAGTTAAATTAGACACATGTAGTTTATTTTAAAAGTCACTGATATGATACAATCTTCATATTATCCCTCTTCTCTTACAATATGTGGAATTTGTTACAGGAGTTTCATGAACGATGGAATCAATTGTGTAAGTGGAATTCCACAAACGGATGTCAACGTGGAAGATATACACATTTCCAAGCAATTTAATGAGTCGATCAATTCACCAGCGAATCTTCTTAATATTGGCATTTGGAGGAGGTGTAGTGGTTTATTAGACTGATAGAATGCGACATTTTTAGTTCTTTCCAGAAAGTAGGATGGGTTTCAATCCATCTGAGAATTGTATAAAGCAGTGATCATGTCTCGAGTTATGAACAATACCTTCTACTCTATCTTTCTGAGGATTCTTTATCAGATGAAATAGTCGTTATCTATAAACATCTCCCAATATTAGATAAAGTTTACTCCTCTAATTTTTTGGCCCTCCCATAGGGTCATTTTAATTTTATTTACTCGGGGATATAAAAGATCTGGGGATTTTATATACTGTGGTATATATAACATTATAAATGTATATAAAACTAGCAATTTGTATATAAAATTAGGGAAAAATTACTAGGGGTTGGTGACACATATGATATTTTTTTTTACTTTGACATTATGTGAGGAAATAAATATATAATCAACTTTAAGATTACATGAAAAATCTTCCACATAAACAAGTTGAAGAACATGATATCAGTAAATTTTAGATTTCAGCCTAAGGCACTCTATCCTTTTGAGATTTATAGCCTAAAACCCAGTTTCATTAAAAGCTGTTTTCTCATTATATATATTTAAAAACCATTAATATGCAGTATATATCTGGGCAAACTATACCTGATTTAATAAATATAACAAATACAAACTTCTATATTTTTCCTCCATCATCCTATTCCTCAGCTTTTAATCAAAATATGACAAATATTACTGCTTGCGTGAGTATTTTAATTCAAAAATTGTATAGTGAGGCAAATGTGAAACATGCAAATTTATATATAATAGAAAATAATAATAATATTAATAATAATAATAAACCACAAACAATAAATTTATATGATGTAAATTCATATGTAGCAGCCGGTTTACTAAGAAAAAATAAGCAGTCATCTAAATTAAAAGTTCAATTTACAACAGATACCGGTGAAATAAAAGCGAATTTGACTATTTAACATTTTGTTATGTCTATGTAAATTCTTGCCCACACATTTCCCATAATGCAGTAACAAATCAAAATGGTCTTCCCCTCCTTTTTTAATTATATTAACCACAATTATGGTTGCGTTACTTTTTTTTCATCGGTATGCAACATTATTTGATCCTCGATAATGACCCAGTTTTTACAATAAACTATTACAAAAAATATATCCTTCAAAATTTAAGGAATGTTTAAATGTCAAAAAGAAGAAAATTATTTAAAAGAATGTGCTTTTACTAACATGCCTTTTTCCTATGAAAGTTGGTCTTGGTGTAATAATACCCTGGACAATAATAAGGATGATTATTATTACCTCCCATTACATGACACCAAGTTTTTTTTTTTCAAATAGTTACTAATTTCCTCAAATACTGCAGACAGATATATAAATCACTCGTTAATCATAATGCTTATGATGGAGGAAGATGTCTACTATGTCAACTACCTGGTCTCTTGCTCTTAGGTTATGATATCGAGAAGCAAAAGAAAGGTATAGTGTCATTTTCATTTTTCACCTCTGATTTACCATGCAACTGGGTTATTCCAACTTCGGTCTCTGCCTTTTCTGAAATGGTTACCAATCCAGGTTGGATTTCAACTACAATGCTCACACCTATAATACAACCTGTTTTTAATTCACCCCACGTGATTAATATCTTTAGACTTCCTGACAGTGGCTTAGTTGTAGCTTATCATTGGTCCTCAATTCTCTTTTTACTCTTAGAACCCATATTAGTGATACCATCTTCTAAGCTTAAATGTAAAGTTCTGCAGGGTAATTGGGATCCTCATCAGTTAGTAAATGAAAAAAAGAACGAACAATATTAAGAGGCCAGTCTAAAATCTCTCGGCTCTCGTTATATTGTACATTATTACCCCAAGTCTCATCTTAATGAAAATATATTTTCTATTGCAGTGATTTACAAAGATTCACCAAACATTAACCAACAATACGATTCCTTTCAACCCTCAGATTTCATGAAATCTCTCAGTGTATTTTTTGGGGGTATTTCTCTCTTACAACTGAGTCAAGAAAAAATATAACAATGATAAGTACCTAACAGACGGAATGCATTAGGCAGTAGAGGCAGACTCCATACACAGTTTCAAATGTAGATATGATAGAGTCCAATGGGCTCAGGAATCTACACACCAGTTTATTGACAGTTAAGAGGCGGGACCAAAGAACCTAAGCTTAATCCTCCACCCCAAGCACAACTGGTGAGTACACACACACACACACATTTGACGAAAATAAAAATTTAACCAGTGTATATATATGAAACTATAATCTCAATTTGTTTTTGTTTTCTTAGTATTATATAACAGTAATATTATTTTATTTACTAAAGCAAAAAAAGAAAGAACAAGAGTGTAGTATATATATACTGTATACAGTCACCCAGGCCACAGAGCTGGATTAGACACGTGTGGACAATTTTAGGCATCCTAGAGAATATTATTTTAGGTTGGGAGTTGTTGTTATTACTATTTTTTTCTTGACTCAGTTGTAAGAAAAAAATTCACCAGATAAGAGATTTCTTGAAATCTGAGGGTAGAAAGGAATCGTGTTGTTGGTCAATGTTTGGTGAATCTTCGGAAAACTTAAGTGTAGAAAGAAAAGTGTCAGCGTACCTAAGCAATGGAATGCATTAGGCAATGATGATGAGGAGGCAGACTTCTTACGCAGTTTCAAATGTAGATATGATAGAAACCAATTGGCTCAGGAATCTATACACCAGTTCATTAGCAGTTCAGATGCGGGACCAAAGAGCCGAATCTCAATCCCCCCAAATACAACTAGGTGAGACACTATACACTATATTTCTTTTTTTTTTTTAGTAAATATATAATAATATTATTATTTTATTTACTTAAACAAAAAAAAGAGAATAAGAATTTTAGTTTTATATATACTGTATACAGTCAACCGGGCAGCAAAGCTAGATTAGACATGTGTGGACAATTTTAGGCCCTCTAGAGAATATTAAGTTAAGAATTGTTGTCATTATTACATTTTTAACCAAGCACCTGGTTCACACAGTATGGTCTTTTTTAGCCCAATTCTTAAATATATTCTCATCCATTTAATTTAATATTTGGAAAACTCCTACCTTTTTTATGGTGCTTCGAAATTCATTTGTTCTCTTTCTTCACTTTTATACTTTTATTTGTGTTAATTGTTGTGAAAATTGCCAAAGTTGCCAGAATTACCGCAAGGGAACCAGCTATGGCATGTAGTGAACCCATAACATATTTCATTTTACCATCAGTCATTCCAACTGCAACTGATTCCATATATGGTATTTTGTTATACATATTCATAATAGATGTTATTGTAATCAACAGACATAAAATAACTAATACAATAAGTATAAAATATGTGAATATTCTATTCCCGAACATATATGTTTTTTGTATTCTTTATATAGAAACACAAAGTTAAATTAGACCCATGTGGTTTATTTGAGAAGTTGTACCGAAGGACTAGTGTCTTCTAGTTCCATACAGAAGAACATGACGCCTTAAATATCTGATATGGTGAAAATATCTTTTGGTTTCCTTCTAAGTAACTGATATGGTAAAAGCACCATATTATCCCCCCTTCTCTTCCATTATGTGGAATTTGTTACAGGAGTTTCATAAATGATAGAATCAATTGTTTAAGGGAATTTCCACAAATGGATGTCAAGATGAAAGATATAAAGATTTCCAAGCAATAAAATAAGAGTCAATCGATTTGCTATGATGTTGGAATTTGGAGGTGTAATGGTTTATTAGACTGGTGGAATTTGTAACAACAAGGAACATTTTTAGTTCTTTCCAGTTTTTTATTTTCAGAGAATTTTATAAAGAAGTGATCATGTCTCGGTTCCCAATGTAGATATGATATAGCCCATTAGGCTCAGGAATCTGCACACCAGTTCATTGACTGTTGAGAGGTGGAACTAAAGAGCCGAAGCTCAATCCCCCCAAGCACAACTAGGTGAGTACAACTATGTGAGTGCACACACACACACACACACAAAGGATAATAAAAAAAATACACCTTTATATATGAAACTATACTCAATAATTTCTTTTTTTAGTAAGTACATATTATTATTATTATTATTATTTTATAAAAAAGAAAGAATAAGAGAGTTTAGTTTTATATATACTGTAATACAGTCAACCAGGCCGCAAAGTTTGATTAGATACGTGTGGACAATTTAAGGCATCCTAGAGAATATTAATTTAGGAGTTGCTGCTTTGACACTTTACTTTATGCACTCAAGTTTTCCAAAGATTCACCAAACATTGACAAAGAGCATGATTCCTCTCAGATTTCATGAAATCTTTATTCTAATGTATTTATCTCTTACAACTGAATCAAGAAAAAAATTAATAATGACAACAACTAATAAATTAGAACAATTTCTTGAAGTTCTCGTTCTATGTAATTTTTGGCAAAACACAGCTGATTTGTTTGTCATCATAAGTTTTTAAAGAAATTTTCAAGGGGTTTATTATATAATATGATTTCCTAGGATGCCTAAAATTGTCCAAACGTGTCTAATCTAGCTCTGTGGTCTAGTTGACTGTATACAGTATATATAAAACTAAACTCTTATTGTTTCTTTTTTTGTTTTATTAAGTAAATAAAATAATATTACTGTTATTTAATACTTACTAAAAAAAAGAAAACAAATAGAGAATATAGTTTCATATATACTGGTTGAATTTTTATTTGCATCCAATATGTGTATGTGTGTATACACTCATCTAGTTATGCTTGGGGAAGGGGACTGAGCTTAGGCTCATAGGCCTCCGTCTCTTAACTATCAATGAACTGGTGTACAGATTCCTGTGCCCATTGGGCTCTATCATATCTACATTTAAAACTGCTTTATGGAGTCTGCCTCCACGTCATCACATTCCGTCTGTTAGGTACCCTGACACTTTTCCTTCTGCACTCAAGTTTTTCAAAGGATCGCCAAACATTGACCAACGGCAGGATTTCTTTCAACTCTGAGATTTCATGTAATTTTTTATCTGGGGTATTTCTCTCTTACAACGGAGACCAGAAAAAAATATAATAATGACAACAACTTATAACTTCTCCTCATAGGTCATACCCTCAGCTCGGGGACTAGCCTAGTGGCATCCCTCTGAACCTTTTCTAATTGAATTTTGTGTTGGATTAGATCTGAAACTGTGGATGGATGTGATGCATCCACCACATCACGGCCTACATTGCATCCCATCTGTTAACTACTCTGACACTTTTCTTTCTAAACACGATCCATCCGACTTTATCTATATACCAAAGAGTAGAAAAATGGCGTCAACTAGAAAGAACTAAGAATGTAGCAAGCTGTTACAAAAGTCATCAGTCAAATAAACCACTACTCCTCCTCCAAATTCCAAAATTAAGAAGACTTGTAGATGTGTCAATCGAATCTCATCACTTTTGCGACTGTATTAAAAATAATGTCTATTTATGTTTATTCCAATTGACTTTTAAATTCGTCTACTAATTTAGATATGATAAAAACAAATACTATAGTATATGTCATTCCGATAAATTCTTTTAATATTGATTATGAAACAGAAAAATTTAATAATATCCATAAACGCAAACAACAATCTCGTAAGGTTATTTTACCTCATTTACAATATATTTTAATTTGGTACTTACACGGATCTTATTTTCCTATTGACACGGTAAAATTTCAGCAATTAGTGAGTGTAGCTTCTTCATTAGTATTTAGAATTAATACAGTAAAAGTAAATGGAAGAATGCCATCCTTTGAAACTTGTATAACATCCATGCTGACATCCATTTTTGGTCATTCTCTACCCCTATTGATCCCATCATTTATCAATCTCATATCCCAAATATTGTAATAGAATGGGATGATATGAAGATTTCACCATATCAATTACTAGAAGGGAAGAACCAGATTTTATTTTCACCACACATATTTAAGGCATTTGATATAGATGTTAATCATATTGTTATACAAGACGAGGCAGGAACTGCAAGACAATAGTTATGGTATCTTCATCCAAAACAACTAAAATTATCAAGAAAAATTCTACCCATGATGAGAAATTCTTCAGAGTTATAATTAAAGACAAAGTGAAGAAAGTTGTGGACATGCTCATCAATGTCTATGGAAAAGGTGGTAAAGGGGAGAATTTATAATATCTTCAGTTTAGAGGAGTATTGGAAAAAGTATCGACTATTCCTCTAACACTAACAACACAATTTCTTTCAATCCTCAGGGGTATTTCTCTCCTATAACCGAGTAGAGAAAAAATGTAATAATTACAACAACTCCTAACTTAATACTCTCTAGTATGCCTAAAATTGGTCACACTTGTGTAATCTAGCTTTGTGGTCTGCATAACTGTATACAGTATATATAAAACTAGAACTCTTATTCTTTTTTTACTAAGTCAATAAAATAATATTTTTATTTAATAATTACTAAAAAAAAAATAGAGAGTATAGTTACATTATGTATACTAGTTGAAATTTTATTTACATCCAATGAGTGTGTACTCACCTATTTGTGCTTGCTGGGGTTGAGCCTTGGCTCTTTGGTCTCGCCTCTCAACTGTCAATCAACTGGTGTACAGATTCCTGGGCCTACTGGGCTTTATCATATCTACATTTTAAACTGCGTAGGGAGTAAGCCTCCACCACATCTTTGCCTAATGCATTCTATTTACTAACTACTCTGACACTGAAAAAGTTTTTTCTAATGTCTCTGTGGCTCATCTTTATCTCTTATCTGGGATATCTCTCTCTTTCTCTCTTACAACTGAGTCAAGAAAAAATACAATAATGACAACTCTGTAACACGGGTTTGGGTCCTCTCTCTTTACTTCCTTCTTTCTACTCCCTCTACCCGTATTCTTACTTTTATTTCTAAACCAAGGGACTCCAAAACTTTTAACAAAGCCAACTCCACGCCACGTGGTCCTAAGACGATTGACCGACTTAGGATTCTACACCCAGTATGACGTGACCTAAGCTCTGAACAAAACCCTAGAGTCACCTCTGCTGCCACCACCAGACCAGTAATACAAGAGCAATGATCGAGGTCTGGATCGATCACGCTAATTAATCAACCTAGGGGCTTGATCCCCACTATAAACGATGACCTTGAGTGTGGAATAAATTACACGGTACTGATAATTCCGATTCGATGTTAGAATCGGCGCCCAATGCAACTCTGCCTCGTGTGGACCACGTGACCAGGACAAGTTTACACATAACCAAATGGAAACAATAAAATGCAAATTAATAACAAATTTAATTTATTAAAAGAAAACTAAAACAAAATCTAAATGTGTTCACTCCCTATCACTTTAACACTCCCTACTTGACCTGAATGGCAAATGAGAAGACTATTTCTATACATAACCATAGCAACTATACCTTGGGCGACCAGCTAGATGTCTTGGGGAGAGGTAAGATGTTTGACCTCTCCCAGCTGCTCCCGTATTCACACTGATTTTTTTCTTGTCTGGACTACCCAGACTAGAACCTTGTATTGTTCCGCATCGCTTACCCAGTTACTTTAGCACGGTTAAGTTATAACAATTATCCTCTGTTTATACTGAATTGATCCAGACTGGTTGAATTATTTTACTGAATTAAATTACAAACATCTAACGGCAGAGCTGTTCCCGATCACAAAAATGGTTATTAAAACTTTGAGAAATATTAGACATGTCAACCCTGCTGACCTATGACCGCCGGTCACTCCGCCTCAAAAGTTAGATCTGATTCGTGACGTCACTGATGGTGACTTAAACTCAATAATTAGAATACTCTTGATATTGTACCCAGTACTATTATACAATACAATTTTAATGCAAAATGAATAAAGGCTAATTTTCTCTAAATTCCTGAATACTATAGGATGATTCATTATACGCAGATATGAACAAAGCGTCGGTTATTTCCACCGCGAATTCCCCTGGGGGTCAGGTCACCATGCGGCTCAGCTTCCCATTCTCTTTTGTCGATAAACCACTCTGGATAATTCTTACAACAGCCTAGTTTGTTACAACCCCCCCGCACAAGCACTTAGTAAACCTTGTTAATTTGTTAAAATTCACGAGGTTTAGTATCCAAACCCACAATTCAACTCATGCCACAAACAAAAGCTAACCTAACTAATAAAATTTGACAAATAATAGTCCAACATCATAATGAACATGTTCATATTACATAAATTTCTCAGCTGTCAACTGACAGCAATCCTCCAATATCAGGAAACATACATCCTACCCTTACTGACATAGCTAAATAACATGTCCCTACTCTACCATCAAAAACTAGCTATTAAACTCTCTTGGCTCTTCACTAGCCAAGTCCATGTGTCCTCTAGAGCCGGCCACACCGTGCTCAAACAAACATTAAAGTTATATCATCAGACTGAACTTTCAGTCACCCGGGAGCGTACTACAGAACTATCAGGTACACATCCGTGTACTAACCACTCCCCATCAATGTCAGCCTTGACATGCTAAGGAACACACCTAATGTTTATTACATGTATCTAAAAATAAAAAAAAATTCCTATACTATATCACAGGTTTCAGCTGACTGTACAGCCAAGTGTTCTCACTCACTAGAAGTGTCAATGTTTATATTGGTCCGCCTCTCCTGTGTTCAAACATTCTGAAAAAATAGCACAACATAATTTTCCATAACCGTTTGTTCTGGGCTGAGACAATTACACAGGGGCTTCGATTTTGATTACTGACCAATTTATAGAGTAAAATTCATATATTATACTAGAATTATTATTTTAAATCTGTTTTTCAACATTTATAAAGTATTGTGATTCTCTGTTTTTCAACATTTAAACAAAAGTGTCCAGATGTTCTTTACACAGATGTTCAGAGCCAACTTTGTTGTTTTGTATCAATTGTTCATATTGAGTAAACGAGAAAAAAAAAATCGATGCTGCTGGATGCTGAATGTAGTCGCTGACGATGACGGTGTCGATCTTGCTTCTCCCCATGTGTAGACATCAATACCTGGTCCTCTTGTACTCCCATCCGGTACTCCTGAATGACGACAGAGTGTAGTAGAGCGGAGTGCCAAGTGACAGCTGTAGAATACTGTTACTTCGGCCATTAATCTTGCTCTCGACAGTCCACACGCCTTCGTATCAATCACAGTTCACACGGTAGTCTTGATGTTAAACTTGTCGCAGATGACCACAGCAGAGCAGAACTTGATGTACCAACGGTGTCTCTTAGCAGGAGTGATGTTAGAAGGTCGTAGAGGCGGGTTGCTTGTTTGCAGAACAGGTGAATCTCGTCTTCCATCATTGCTCACGTCATCTCAGGCGTTTCTTGATGTCACCAGGTTACTAGGCCGTAAACACCAACTGTGCATACCCTCGTACCGCCGACTTTAGGCCAAAGGAGACAATTTTGCGACCTTCTATTGGCGAGTCCCGGTACTCTGTAGGGAAACCGTGCCTTCCACCTGTGACCGCCTTACTTCTGCTTTCTTGTTACTTCAGATGACGTAATCATTAATCTTCCGGCGAAATTCTTGAGTACTGCTACGTGCTTTCCATTTCTTGACCTCTCCTCCAACACTGCTGGAATGACTGCAGTCTTGATGACGCAGCAGGTGGGTATTGGTGATCTCGAGACAGCTACCCCGGCGTTGTATGGCACCTCCGGTGACTGCTATAATGTGGACAGCTCGCTGGCCCTGACAACCTCGTTAGTGACGTGAGGCGTCGGCCGGGTGACTCTTGGACAGTCACTCATCCCCAAAGTAACTGATGTATGGGTTACTGGGTCTGGTGGGGGGAGGGCTTTGTGTAACGTGCCTCCCCCCTCGGTCTTTACAGACAAGGGTTCACGTGTGGCTGGAACAACTGGGTCGGTGTACCAATCAGACCTGGGAACAGACAGACACAACACAGCGGAAGCATAGATATACTCTGGGTTTGGTGGAGGTGGAACCCCAGAGCACGGTAAAAGTTGCTACCTGAGTTAAGTATAGACATAGTACATCTCATTGCCTTTACAGGAAAATCTAATCAATACTAAATTATACTAACTAAGGAAGTTACTTTACTGTACAGCGCGAGATCTCGTCACCATAGGGTGGCGAGACTGCACCTGACTACTGATGAGCGATGACAGAGGGTCATCCTCATCTTCTGACTCGTCGGTGAAGCCATGAGTCAGCACTGCTGAGTCAGGAACTAGACCCGCTGAAGGCAGTTCTAATTCCTCTCTAGCATGATATTGTTTCAATTTATTTACGTGAATTGTCCTTTCCACCTGGTCCTCGAACACTCCTTTTATAACAAGATTAACTGGCCCCGCCCTTTTGATTACTCTATATGGTCCTCGCCACCTCGGAGCTAGTTTCCTGCTCTGATTGGCGGGCGCAGCCTCATTCACTCTCAATACGAGGCTTCCTTCCTTCAACTCAAGAGGGCGCACTTTCTTGTCATAAAAATGAGCATACCGAGTCCGTGCCTTCTTGGACGCTTCAGCTGCAATATTCCATGCATTTCTCATTTTACCAAGGACCTCTGAAGGATAGTCCTCCCCGTATGCAACATTATGTCTGTTAAGCAGACCTGACGGGAAATTGCATGAATTACCAGTAAACAAATGAAGTGGTTGGGTGTTAATTGATTGGTGGATGGCAGTATTCAAGGCGAACTGAACATAGGGTAGGTGTTCATCCCAGGTGTTTGCATCATGTTCAGCAAGGATTGCAAGCATATCCTTGACTGAACGATTAGTCCGTTCCGTCATTCCGTTTGCTTGTGGGTGGTAGGCTGTTGTAAAAGCCGAAGTTGTCTCTAAAATCTTACAAACTTCTCTAAATATATTCCCATTGAATTCTTGACCCCGGTCAGAGACTAAAACTTTAGGAGGTCCGAATACAGTAACGAACCTACGCAAGAATGCATCTGCAACCGTACGAGAATCCTTCTGAGGTAATGCAACTAGTGTAGTGTATCTAGACAGATGGTCAACTAGCACCAACACGTATCTGTTACCCGCATGACTGTGGTGTAAATCAATCAGATCGGCCCCCACACGGTCTAACGGTTCACGAATTTCAGGAAATTCCTGAAGTGGGGCTTGTACCTTAAGGGTACCTTTCCTCCTCTGGCAACGAGGGCACGACTTCACGAAATTGATTACCTCAGAAAGTAATCCTGGAAAATAAAATAGAGACTTTGCTTTTAAGTGCGTTTTAAAGATCCCCGGATGCCCTGCAATTTTTGAAGCATGCGCAAGCTTTAACGCTGATGACCGCAACGCGTCCGGAATAACTAGCTGAAATACTGCCCTATCATTCTGGCTGTTGACATAATACAGGACGCCCTGTTTCATCTCAAAATCATGAATAGGTAAATTCTTTTTCTTTTTGGGGTATTTTCCTCCCTCTAAATACTCAATAATCTCTTTCCATCTAGGCTCGCTCATCTGGTATTCTCTCATTTTATCTGATGGAATGGTTTCAATGTTTTCATTAATTTGAACTGCCGCTATATTTCTACTTAGCGTATCTGGCACAACATGTGCTGGACCAGGCTTGTACAAGATCTGGAATGAGTGGGCCGATAGTTCGTGAGACCAGCGTGACATTCGTGGGCATTTCGTTCGCTTTTTAAATATATGTGTTAACGCTCGATGGTCTGTGTAGATTACAAAATGCCGCTGAAATAGGTAAGGCTCGAAATACCTAACTGATTCTACTACTGCCAGTGCCTCCCGATCCGTAGCTGAATAACGAACTTCAGGTCCTTTGACCTTCCTACTGAAATAGGCTACTGGATGGGGTAAATTATCTGCGTCTCGCTGAATTAAGCACCCGCCAATAGCAATACCGCTGGCGTCAGTGTGCACTTCCCACTCTTTCTCAAAATCAGGAATAGCCAATACCGGTGTCGTGATTAGTTGGTCTTTCAGTTTGCGATAGGCCTCGTCATGTTCTGGTTTCCACACAAACTTCGCATTTTTCTTTGTCAGATCAGTCAGGGGTGCTGAAATGCCAGCGAAACCTTCAATGTGACGACGAAAATATCCGGCCGCCCCCAAAAACCTACGCACGTCCTTTGCTGTCCTTGGAATAGGCATGTCAGCAATGGCGCGGCAAGAATCTGGGTCAGGTCGGATACCGTCTGGGCACACCTGGAACCCCAGAAATTTGAATTTCTGAGCCGCCAAGGTGCACTTCTGAACATTCAGCCTGAAACCTGCCTGATCTAACAATTTCAAAGTCTCAGTCAAGTCCCGTAGGTGTTCCTCAAACGTCCTGGAATATATCACAACATCATCCAGGTACGCTAAAGAATGCCTACCCAGTACCGGACTAAGGATAAAGTTGATGGCCCTCTGAAACGACGAAGGCGCTGTCTTCAAACCAAACGGCATCCTACGGAATTGATAAGTGTGCCTACCATCCGAGAATGCTGTTTTTTCCCTATCTTGTTCTGCCACCGGAATCGCCCAATACGCCGATTTTGCGTCAAGAGTTGAGAAATACTTAGCAGCACCAAATTGATCTATTATCTCCTGTATTCGGGGCAACGGATACACATCACCCTTAGTTAGTTCGTTCACCTTCCGGTAGTCAACACAGAAACGATAACTACCGTCCGGTTTCCGAACTAGCACAACAGGAGAGAGCCATGGTGACGTACTAGGCTCTATTACGCCCTGTCTCAACATTTTCTGGCACTCCTCCCTGATAATGTTCTTTGCCTGTTCCGGCAACCTCCACTGTCTTGTGTACACAGGCAAATGGTCACCAGTTGGAATGGTGTGCTCGATCTTATCAAGGAGACCAATCTGGTCATCCTCTGTCGCAAACAATTTCGGGAATTTTCGTAAAACTCCTCTCAGTGCCTTCCTATCTGCCTGTGCAACATGTTGCAAATCAAGTGCTGAAATTAATTTTTCCACTTCCTCTACATTCTGTGCAACATTTCTCGTCTGGTATTGTACTTTGGATGGTGTTTTAGTGTTCAACATATTCAGTGCACTACATTGTGCAGTGACGGCTGGCGTCTCAGCTGACTCATGGTGAAAGATTTCTGTGTCCTCCACCATGGTTCCCTGAGATACCCTATCACCTGCCCTGAAGCGAAAAGTCTTATGTGAAAGATTGACAACTGGAATGAGTGCACCTTTATCGAGCACTACAACTAAGTGATGAGGAATTAATAAACTATCACATCTCCCAGCCACCTGAAGGGTGGTACCTGGTTGTATGTGACGTCCCACGGCTACTTTAATAAATTTAACAGAATGTGGTGGGCAACTCTGTTTGGTCAATGCATGCAAGGCGCATGACCTCTTAACTGTGTCTGGAAGAGACTTAAAAATCCATTTTGGATAGTGCGCATTATATTTCAGCTTCCTCTTAATTGAAGCTACAACTGGGGGATGGTCGATCATCTCCACTGGGTAGGAAGTCTGTCCCAACTGCAACCTGCAGTTCCTAGCCCCTTTTTGAGCAGACAAGGAATAATCAAATCGCGACAGAAAATCAGTTCCCATTAAGATGTGACCAGGAAAATCAAGGTTCTCTACGATCGTACATGTGTGAGGCTGCAATTCCCCATCAATCTCAAAATTAACAGTACCTTGACCTACGATCTCAATCTTTTCCCCATTGACTGCTGTTAATGTCTTTGCGCAACGTTGAAGACGTGCATACTTAAAATTGCTGAAGGCTGACTTTTTAATTACCGTTGCCTGGCTTCCTGTATCAACAAAAGCTGTCAATCTCACACCTTCCACTTTCACCTCAAAAGTAGGCCTGCCATCACTAGGAGCCTGCTTTCATGCTTTCGTAGGAGTGACTTCGCAATCCCTCTGTATATGCCCGCGCTTCCAGCAGGAGTAACACCTCCGCGGATCTCTGTTGGTACCCCGCGCAGGGTGGCTCGAACTTGCAGCTGAGGGCTGCTTCCCGCCTGATGAACCCGCGCCACAGTTCCTCGGCTTGGCTCCCTCGCCTTTACTTAACGCCTCTACGTATGGCGACAACTGAGTGCCCGGCGTCTCCGTGCGCATCTGCCTGTCTAAGGCTGTGGCGGCCTGGGGTTGGGGTTGAGGTATGGTGTGGGTGGCCTGGGGTTGGGGTGTGGATGGAGGTTGGGGTTGAGGTATGGTGTGGGTGACCTCAGGCTGGGGTGTGGATTGAGGTTGGGGTGGGTATGGGGTGGCCTGGGGTTGGAATGGGTATGGGTATGGGGTGGCCTGGGGTTGGAATGGGTATGGGTATGGGTATGGGGTGACCTGGGGTTGGAATGGGTATGGAGTGGCCTGGGGTTGGGGGAAGGGTTGGTATGGGAACTGAGGATGGGGTTGGTATGGGAATTGAGGATGGGGTTGGGGAAGGGTTGGTATGGGAATTGAGGATGGGGTAGGTATGGGAATTGAGGATGGGGTAGGTTTTGTTGTAGTGACGGATGAGGTGTACCTAGGTGTTGTGGGTGCTGTGGTATTGGTGTTATGTTGGGTAGTTCCTGCTGTTGGTGTGGTTGTTCATGTTCCCGTTGAACGGGTTGCTGTTCTCTACCGAGCGAAGTGGGACGTCCTGCCATACTAACTGAGGCCCCCTGTCTACCCTGCTGGCATGGCGTCGATGTTATTTGTGGGGGAACCCAAGACGGCTCTCCCCACTCATGGGACGACTCCTCGCAAGACTCCCCACTCATGTCAATAATAGTATCGCTACCTGAGCGATCCCCAGTGGTGTCGGAAGAGGTTCTATCCTCTACACTCCCATTCCCACTGGTCCCTACTGACTGGTCATTATCAGGGTTAAACATTTTCTGTGATTCCTGGTGTGCCACGTCTCTTCTAAACTACCCTTTAGTACACCCTCGACCCGGACTCGCTACAACCGTGATCTTACACAAAAAAAAAAATCACAACTCTATTCTAAGAGAAAACTACTAAATTCCCAAAATAGGAAATACAACGATTTATCGAGAGAATCGTTGAAGTGAATCCAATGAATGAGTGTCTGCCCCGCACTCGTGTCTGACCGTGAAATATCCCGCAGTTCTATTGCTGAAACCTAAGTCCTTTACGTTAAAAAAAATTAAAGAATCTAATTTATATAAAACAATTTAAATGATAACGCAACTAACGCGTAGCACTCGTGATGGATTAATAAAGAATATTTACTGTACTTGAATACTAAACGCGCTTGAAGTAAGCAGCGTGGCCACTGATGACTGATGGAGCGGGACCAGCTGCGCTGAAAAAAACTAAGTCCCGCGCTTTTTCGCTTAAACGCTGAAAAAATCAAAATTTTTTTTGTTCTGAAGGAAAATAACTAGTTTTACGTTAATAAACCGCTCTAGCGATTAATATAGACACCCAGGACCTATATATGCTTACTAAAAATTGAATTTTTATCAAAAACTGCGTTTTTACTCCATTGCTGGACTCTGCCAATTTTCCTGACTCCGAGGGAAAAATATTCTATCACCCCAAATATCACAAAACTCCTTTAATTCACAAAAATTTGGGTTTCTCTTTCCCAGGTATAAATACGTTATTATTTACTACTGACGTTGCATGCAGAACAATACTGACACTTCGGGCGGTTTCAACACTCACTAATTCGATTTTTCGTCAAAATCCGAGATTTTCACCTCAAATGGACTCTGACAAAATTACAACACGATTTTCTCGAAAAATAACTAAATTCGGCAAAAATGTAATTATCACTGTTTAACGCTTTACGAACAGAATTACGTCCCTTGCGCGCACTAGAGAGTAATACTGACCCCAGAATATACACGAAACATGAAAATTAGAATTTCCGCCAAAAAGTCAGATTCTAGCCCAAGCTGGACTTAGAAAATTTTCCACCTACGTTTCTACTGAAAACAGAGTTCTAAGTCTACAAACACAATTCTACCGTCTTACTGGTAAAAACTATGAGCTATCACTCGCATCGACTGGGGAATCCTAATGACGCCCAGATCATACACGTGACCCACGAATACAAATTAATTAGTTAACGAGTTTCCGACATCGACTTAGCCGAAAACTTATCCCAAAATACTTAGAAATATACCACGGACTCTATTAAGCATTTACACGCAACTTACTATCCCTTAAACTCCTTCACTTATCTATCGTGACCGACATATAGCCCTAAGTCCAGAGGATTAACAACGCCTCTGACTTAGACTAACAGAACAGGGAATAACAAACTTAACGTACGCACTTAGCCTAATATGCAAGAAAACGCTAAACACTTGGGAAAAAATTTTAACCGGGGATTGAATTTAGGGGAAAAAATTAATCTAGAACAACGCAAATAAACGGAAATTACTTTATAAATTTAAGTATACTTAATTAAAAAAAATGCACTCGACTTAATCATATAATTGTTCCTACCGGCTCGCCGTACCACACCTAGCCTAGAGGCCACACCATCTAGGTTCCAACAGAGCGACACGCAGCTTCCAGCAACAATTATGACTAGGGACGATTCAACCTCCACTAAGTGTGCGATCACTTGGTTGTTGAATCGCTGCTAGGTAGTTTACTAGTCCGTCCCTCGGAGGCCGCAACGCCCTTCACGGATTACGTTTTTCCTTAGCGTTTTGGGTCGTCTAATAACGCCCTCGGACTATCTATTGGCGTCCCACAGATATATCCGCCCCCGACAGCCCTCAAGGAACTGCTGTTGGGAGTATGGTGGCTCCCAACACCTCTGAATTAATTGCAATGGGTCGAGTATGGTACCCAGTCCAATCAACTCGGAGCGGTCTCCTTTTCAATAAATCTATTTTTTTTTTAATTCTAATCTTACTAACTAACCTTAATCATATCAGCCCGCATGACCCAAGATTCGCCAATCCCCACTCAAACGCACTTGTGGGGCGCACTGCTAATCCTGGCCCGCGGCTGTCTCCTTAGCATCCGCGCACGTGTTCGAACGGCTAGACGCGTGAGCCTTTCAACAATTTCAAACAAAATTGTTGAAACCACCGCTGTGCACCATTGTAACACGGGTTTGGGTCCTCTCTCTTTACTTCCTTCTTTCTACTCCCTCTACCCGTATTCTTACTTTTATTTCTAAACCAAGGGACTCCAAAACTTTTAACAAAGCCAACTCCACGCCACGTGGTCCTAAGACGATTGACCGACTTAGGATTCTACACCCAGTATGACGTGACCTAAGCTCTGAACAAAACCCTAGAGTCACCTCTGCTGCCACCACCAGACCAGTAATACAAGAGCAATGATCGAGGTCTGGATCGATCACGCTAATTAATCAACCTAGGGGCTTGATCCCCACTATAAACGATGACCTTGAGTGTGGAATAAATTACACGGTACTGATAATTCCGATTCGATGTTAGAATCGGCGCCCAATGCAACTCTGCCTCGTGTGGACCACGTGACCAGGACAAGTTTACACATAACCAAATGGAAACAATAAAATGCAAATTAATAACAAATTTAATTTATTAAAAGAAAACTAAAACAAAATCTAAATGTGTTCACTCCCTATCACTTTAACACTCCCTACTTGACCTGAATGGCAAATGAGAAGACTATTTCTATACATAACCATAGCAACTATACCTTGGGCGACCAGCTAGATGTCTTGGGGAGAGGTAAGATGTTTGACCTCTCCCAGCTGCTCCCGTATTCACACTGATTTTTTTCTTGTCTGGACTACCCAGACTAGAACCTTGTATTGTTCCGCATCGCTTACCCAGTTACTTTAGCACGGTTAAGTTATAACAATTATCCTCTGTTTATACTGAATTGATCCAGACTGGTTGAATTATTTTACTGAATTAAATTACAAACATCTAACGGCAGAGCTGTTCCCGATCACAAAAATGGTTATTAAAACTTTGAGAAATATTAGACATGTCAACCCTGCTGACCTATGACCGCCGGTCACTCCGCCTCAAAAGTTAGATCTGATTCGTGACGTCACTGATGGTGACTTAAACTCAATAATTAGAATACTCTTGATATTGTACCCAGTACTATTATACAATACAATTTTAATGCAAAATGAATAAAGGCTAATTTTCTCTAAATTCCTGAATACTATAGGATGATTCATTATACGCAGATATGAACAAAGCGTCGGTTATTTCCACCGCGAATTCCCCTGGGGGTCAGGTCACCATGCGGCTCAGCTTCCCATTCTCTTTTGTCGATAAACCACTCTGGATAATTCTTACAACAGCCTAGTTTGTTACAACTCATTACTTAACTAAATATTCTCTAGGATGCCTAAGATTGGCCACACGTGTCTAATCTAGGTTTGTGGCCTGCATAACTGTATACAGTATATATAAAACTAAACTCTTTTTCGTTCTTTGTATTTTTTATCAAGGAAATAATATAATAATATTATTATTTAATACTTAAAAAAAAAAGAAATAGAGAGTATAGTTACACATATACTGGTTTAAATTTTATTTTCATATTATGTGTATGTGTGTGTGTGTGTGTGTGTTTGTCCTTGGTGACGATTTAGCATAGGCTCTTTGGCCCCGTGCAAATTCCTCAGCCTAATGGAATCAATCATATCTACATTTGAAACTGTGTATGGAGTCTGCCTCAATCTCATCACTGCATAAAGTATTCCGTCTGTTAGGTACTCTGGCACTTTTCTTTCTACACTCAAGCTTTCCAAAGCCTCACCTAACATTTACCAAAAAAACGATTCCTTTCAACTCTCAGATTTTATGAAATCTCTTATCTGGAGTATTTCTCTCTCTCTCTCTCTCTCTCTCTCTCTCTCTCTCTCTCTCTCTCTCTCTCTCTCTCTCGCTCCTACAACTGAGTTAAGAAAAAATATAATAATGACAATAACTCATAACTTAACATTTTCTAAGATGTCTAAAATTGGCCATATGTGTCTAGTGTAGCTTTGTGGCTTGCAAAAATGTGGGTTCTCACCTAGTTGTGCTTGGGGAGGATTGAGCTTAGACTCTTTAGCTCTGTGCAAATTTTTGAGCCTTATTGGGCTCTATCATATCTACATTTGAAACTGAGTATGGAATCTGCTTCCACCACATCACTGCCTAGTACGTTCCATCTGTTAACTATTTATATATTTTTTCTATACTCACTGAGGGTTGAAACGAATCGTTTTGTTGGTCAATGTTTGGTGAGGCTTTGGAAAACTTTAGTGTAGAAAGAAAAATGTCAGAGTACCTAACATACGGAATATTTTACGCACTGACGAGGTGGAGGCAAACTCCATACACAGTTTCATATGTAGATATGATAGAGCCCATTAGGCTCAGGAATTTGTACGGGGCCAAGGAGCCTATGCTAAATCGTCCCCAAGCACAACCTCACACACACACACACACACACACACACACACACACACACACACACACACACACACACACACACACACACACACACACACACACACACACACACACACAATCTTCAGTCTTCACACACACACACACTCAGTCTTCACTCTGAACGACTCCGACATAAGAGAAATCGGTTTTGAGGACCCAGTAGGAATGAGCGACCACAGTGTACTGGTGTTTGAGTACTTGATTGAAGAAGGGTTATTGAACTCGAGGAGGGATACAGAAACCAAAAAGTTAGCATACCAAAAGGGAAACTATGAGGGGATAAGAAAATTCCTAACAGATATAGCATGGGAAACAGAGCTCAGGGGAAAGACGGCCCAAGATATGATGGATTACATCACGCAGAAGTGCAAGGACGCAGCAAACAAGTTTGTCCCAGTCCAAAAGGAAAACAGAGAAATGAAGATGAGAAACCCATGGTTTAATAAGAGATGTAGGCTAGCTAAGCAGCAAAGTAAAAGGGCATGGAGAAACTATAGGAATAACAGGACACTGGAGAGCAGAGAAAGATACCAGAATGCCAGGAATGAATATGTCAGGATGAGAAGAGAGGCAGAAAGACAATACGAAAATGACATCGCAAGCAAGGCAAAGACTCAGCCTAAATTGTTGCATAGCCACATTAGGAGAAAAACAACAGTAAAGGAACAGGTTATGAGATTAAGGATAGGGGCGGAAGGATTCACTACAAATGACAAGGAAGTGTGTGAGGAATTGAATAAGAAATTCCAGGAGGTCTTCACCTTAGAGCAAGGAGAAATTCCAGAGGTAAGTGAGGGAATAGCTAACCAGGAACCACTGGAAGAGTTTGAGATTACCAGTGAGGAAGTAAGGAAGTGTTTACTAGAGTTGGACGTGACGAAGGCTATAGGCCCAGATGGAATCTCCCCTTGGGTTCTAAAGGAAGGAGCAAGAGAACTGTGCCTACCACTCTCCATAGTGTATAACAAATCACTGGCAACAGGGGAACTGCCAGATATTTGGAAAGCAGCTAACGTAGTCCCGATATACAAGAAAGGGGATAGACAGGAGGCACTGAACTACAGGCCAGTGTCCCTAACCTGCATACCATGCAAGCTGATGGAGAAGATTGTGCGAAAAAAAACTAGTGGAGCATCTGGAGCGAAGGAACTTTGTAACACAGCATCAACATGGGTTCAGGGATGGCAGGTCCTGCCTCACAGGGTTACTTGAATTCTACGACCAGGCAACAAAAATAAGGCAAGAAAGAGAAGGGTGGGCAGACTGCATATTTTTGGATTGTCAGAAAGCCTTTGATACAGTGCCACACAAGAGGCTAGTGCGAAAGTTGGAGATGCAGGCTGGAGTGAGAGGGAAGGTACTCCGGTACCTAAGCAACAGGAGACAACGAGTCTGTGTGAGGGGTGAGGTCTCAGATTGGCGAGACGTCACAAGTGGAGTCCCGCAGGGGTCAGTCCTTGGACCTATACTGTTTCTGGTATATGTAAATGATCTCTCAGAGGGTGTAGAATCGTTCCTCTCAATGTTTGCCGAAGATGCAAAAATTATGAGGAGGATTGAAACAGAGGACGATAGTAGGAGGCTACAAGATGACCTGGATAGACTGAGTGAATGGTCCAACAAATGGCTGTTGAAGTTCAACCCGAGTAAATGCAAAGTAATGAAACTAGGCAGTGGAAACAGGAGGCCAGGCACAGGATACAGAATAGGAGATGAAGTACTTAATGAAACAGAGAGAAAGATCTAGGAGTTGATATCACACCAAACCTGTCTCCTGAAGCCCACATAAAGAGAATAACGTCTGCGGCATATGCGAGGCTGGCTAACATCAGAACGGCGTTCAGGAACCTGTGTAAGGAATCATTCAGAATCTTGTACACCACATATGTAAGACCAATCCTGGAGTATGCGGCCCCAGCATGGAGCCCGTACCTTGTCAAGCACAAGACGAAGCTGGAAAAAGTCCAAAGGTATGCTACTAGACTAGTCCCAGAACTAAGAGGCATGAGTTATGAGGAAAGGCTGCGGGAAATGCACCTTACGACACTGGAAGACAGAAGAGTAAGGGGGGACATGATCACAACCTACAAAATCCTCAGGGGAATCGACCAGGTAAACAAGGATGAACTATTCAACACTGGTGGGACGCGAACAAGGGGACACAGGTGGAAGCTGAGTACCCAAATGAGCCACAGACACGTTAGAAAGAACTTTTTCAGTGTCAGAGTAGTTAGTAAATGGAATGCATTAGGAAGTGATGTGGTGGAGGCTGACTCCATACACAGTTTCAAATGTAGATATGATAGAGCCCAATAGGCTCAGGAATCTGTACACCAGTTGATTGACGGTTGAGAGGCGGGACCAAAGAGCCAGAGCTCAACCCCCGCAAGCACAATTAGGTGCGTACAATTAGGTGAGTACACACACACACACACACACACACGAGGGAGGGTGCCGCGCCGCTATACTTGCGCCGCGCTCGTCAATAAGGCTTTATATCTCGGGACATCAGAGGGATACACGGGAAATTCGGTGTTCAGTGATAATACAAAGTGCAACACACCATTTTGAAACTAGAAAACTTATGGATAGTGTCCGATAGTGCATATTAGACAAGATCAGGGGTACGACATCTGTGCCAGGACAAGCACGTGGGCCACTGCATGATCAGAGTGTACACAACTAGATGTGATAGTGAAGATCATAACAAATAGTGAATAGGATAGTGAAGAAGTGATTCTAAACGTGTGGCATTGAACTATATCGGTGCTAAGAGGAATAAGGAGCAGAATACTGGTGATATATAGTGACAAGTTGGAGGGACCTACGCCTGGCAGCGGCGTGGATGGAGACAGCAGGCCTATACACCACTGTCAACAGTACTTAACACCTGTTTGTGCTGCGGGATTTTGAATTGGCGGTAAGGTAAAGCCTCTCACAAAGTCAGTCAGTCAATTGGTGTACAGTGTTATTGTTTTTTAATAGTTAGTCTTGGATATAAGGTAACAAACTGAAATGAATACCAAGGGAAATGGGCGGCTCATGTGGGAACTAGTTTTCTGACAAAAAAGTGTGAAAAACACTAAGCTCTACCTACACGGAGACAACTCTACCCCCCCCCCTTTTCTAACCCCCACCCAATCCCAACAGAGCAGATACTGTAAACACACTGCCTCCCAACCATATTTAACAGTCCCTCTATAATCCCCCCCACACACCCTCGCCATCCCCTCCCTCTCTCCCACCTCCTCCCCCCCCTTCAATACACACTCAGACACACCTACCTCCCTCCCCCCCCTCTCCCTGTCTCCCCCCCTCTCACTCTCTCTCTCTCTCTCTCTCTCTCTCTCTCTCTCTCTCTCTCTCTCTCTCTCTCTCTCTCTCTCTCTCTCTCTCTCTCTCTCTCTCTCTCTCTCTCTCTCTCTCTCTCTCTCTCTCTCTCTCTCTCTCTCTCTCTCTCTCCCTCTCTCTCTGTCTCTGTCTGTCTGTCTGTCTCTGTCTGTCTGTCTGTCTGTCTGTCTCTCTCTCTCTCTCTCTCTCTCTCTCTCTCTCTCTCTCTCTCTCTCTCTCTCTCTCTCTCTCTCTCTCTCTGTCTCTGTCTCTGTCTCTCTCTCTCTCTCTCTCTCTCTCTCTCTCTCTCTCTCTCTCTCTCTCTCTCTCTCTCTCTCTCTCTCTCTCTCTCGGGCAAAACATGGAAAGGACACGAACTCGGGCTTACACGAGTAGGATATCAATCGCGGCTGGAACAAATTCAGAGGAAGGGGTGGAACAGGAAGCCTGGATGAAGGGAGTATTCCAGCAAATGTGGGATGAATTCAGTGAAGGACTGAGGGTAATGAGGGAGACAGTTGCCAACCTGCAGGATGAACTAAGGGCAGCAAAGGAGGAGATAAGAAGCCTGAAGGAGACTTCTCCACAATACCAGACACAAACCGTGCCTCAGGGAGACAGGAATGCTACTGTGGAGGGGACCTCCACAGTAGCTCTCATTTGCTGAAATACTTAAAACGAGCCCTGAAGCTAGGTCTGCAGTTAAGGAAGTTGCTATGGAAGTGGCTTCCTCTCAGGAAGCGGCTAGATATACTAGCCGGCTGATAGAGAGAAATAGAGCAGTAGTAGTAGCAGGCATTAAAGAGCAAACAGAGACCAGACCTAAGGAGCGGAGAGACAAGGACAAAAACATGATTAAAGAGATCCTTAAAGAGGTAAGGACGGAGGGAGCTGAGCAAAATGTTGAAAAGGTTTTCAGGCTTGGAAAGTACAACAAGGACAGAGACCGAATGATAAAGGTGGTTTTCATGAGCGAAATCGCGAAAGAGGAACTGTTAGAAAGGAAGTGCTGTCTAGTAGGTGTAGAGAAGTTCAAAAGAGTATTCTTGCAGAGGGATATGACAAGGGTGTACGTGGTCGGATTGTTTCGACCACGTACACCGTAGTGTCCAACAAATTTATTGTGGTGTCATCGTGTTCATGGGTAAATTTGATGTTTCCATGGACTGTGATCGTCCAAGCAAAGAAACCCTCTAGACGTGTGAGGCCGCCTACCCTGACGCCAAAGATATCGTCTATATATCAATGGTACACTGCCGGAAAGGTCTCTCTGTTAGATCTGTCCCTTTCAAATACTACATGCGTAAAGATGTCAGCAATAGCTACTCTTCTGGACGCTCCTATGGCAGTGCCCTTCGTCTGTCTATAAGCCTTACAATGAAATTGGAGGAGGGTATCATATGGAGTATTGCTTCCTCCAATAACTGTCTGTGAGGCGTCCTCCATACTCCTGCGTCTCGTAGTTGTTGTGTAATTCTGTGTTTGTTTTCATCAAAAATGGTTGCTACCACTTTGGCTGCCTCTCTCTGTGGAATGCTCGGATTGAACGATACCAGACAAACAAATAGATAGAGACAGACTATTTAACACAGGGTAGATAAAGACAGATTATTTAACACAGTGGGGGGGGGCACACACACTACGGGACATGGGTGGAAATTGAGTGCCCAAATGAGCCATAGTGACATTAGAAACAAAAATTAAGCTCATAGTTTCCAGGCACACTTGACACCATACACAGTTTCAAGTGTAGAAATGATAGAGTCCAATAGGCTCAGGAACCTTTACATCACCACCTATACATCCCAGCATCCCAACAACACCAGAAGGGAGGGCAACACTGCCACTCTCCTCTGAATAAAAACCCTCCCAACAGCTCACCTTACCTGCCCCACTCAACCCACACTCCCCCCCCCCCCACCTCATTCCGATCCAGTCACCCTTCCACCATTCCCACCATGTCCCCCCCTTCCCCCTTTCCCCCCTCCCCCTGCATCTCATACCCTCCCTATCCCACCGCCCCCCTCACCCTGTATCCTCCATGTCCCCCCTTCCTCCTTACCCCCTACCTTACCTGTCTCCCCTTCCTTTGAACCCTCACCCCTCACCCCAAAATCCTCTCAGACCCTGCCAACCACCTCACAGATCTTCACACCCAGGGAACAGCTTCCTCCACCAGCAAAACGCTCACCAAGAAGGGGACAAGAAAAGGAACAGAAGAAAGTGAGCTTCAAGGCAATGTACACTAACAAAGACGGATTACAAATAAAACAAATGATCTCAGAGAATGGAAACTAGAAGAAAACCCAGACATAATAGCACTCAGAAACAAAGCTAACGAAAACCATAACAAATGCAGTGTTTCCACAGGACTACTATGTAGTGAGGAAAGAGAGAGAAGGGAAAGGACTAGGTGATGTAGCTTTGCTGTAAAGAGAAGGTTGGAGTTTTGAAGAGATGGTTAATCAGGGCTGGGAAGGTTTCAGTGACTACATATCAGGCACCATAGAAACTGGAGGACAGAAAATTATAGTAGTAGTCATATATAACCCCTCCACCAATCGACAGAAGACCCAGACAGGAATATGATAGAAACAACATGGCCACCATCAATATAATAGAGAGAGCAGCCTCAGTGGCTAACAGGAAAGGATCCAGACTACTAATCATGGCAGACTTTAACCACGGACAGATAAATTGGGATCTCAGAGACCCAAGTAGAGGACCAGACACAAGGAGAGCTAAGCGTCTGGACGTGGCAACAAGAAACTTTTTAAGTCAACACGTCAAGGGGACCGAAAAGAATGAGAGGAGAGGATGAACCAGCTTTGCTTGATCTGATATTTACCTTTAATGAGTCGGATATAAGGGAAGTTAAGTTGGAAGCCCCCTTGGGAATGAGTGATCATAGTGTATTGAGCTTAGAGTACCTGGTTGAGCTAGTAATTATCTCCCCCCAAAAAAGAACTTGGAAACAAAGGGCTGGTGTACCGAAAGGGAAACTTTGAGGAGATGAAGTAAATTCCTAAGGGACACAGAACCGTGGGACACAGAACTCAGAACTAAGTCCGTACAAGCCATGATGGACTATGTCACTCAAAAGTGTCAGGAGGCAGTAAACAGGTTTATCCCGGCCCGACAGAAAAAAAAACAAGAAGCAAAAGAAGAATCCGTGGTTTCATTGGGAATGTAAGAAAGCAAAGGAGCTGAACAAAAGGGCATGGAAGAACTTCCGAAATAACAGAACACCAGAAAGTAGAGAGAGATACAAGAGAACCAGGAACGAATATGTTAGTGAGAGAAGAGAAGCTGAGAAAAGGTATGAAAGTTATATAGCTAATAAAGCCAAGACCGAACCAAAGCTACTACACAGTCACATCAGGAGGAAAACAACAGTGAAGGAACAGGTAATGAAACTTAGAATGGGTGAGAACAGGTACACAGAGAATGACAAAGAGGTGTGTGAAGAACTCAACAAGAGATTTCAGGAGGTCTTTACAATAGAACAATGAGAGGTGGCAGCAAACCACCTCTCAAACAAAGGGTTTCTTTCTTTGTACTTTCGAACAAAGGGTTCGAAAGTACAAGAGGTGAGGTCAAGAGGCACCTTTTGGAGCTGGACGTGAGAGAGGCTGTTGGGCCGGACGGAATCTCACCATGGGTATTGAAAGAGTGTGCAGGAGCACTTTGTTTGCCACTCTCCATAGTGTATAGTAGGTCACTGGAAATGGGAGACCTACCAGAAATATGGAAGACGGCTAATGTAGTCCTAATATACAAAAAGGGTGACAGACAAGAGGCACTGAACTACAGGCCGGTGTCCTTAACTTGTATACCATGCAAGGTAATGGAGAACATCGTGAGAAAAACCATAGTAACACATCTGGAGAGAAGGGACTTCGTGACAACCCATCAACATGGGTTCAGGAAGGGTAAATCTTGCCTTACAGGCTTAATAGAATTCTACGATCAGATGACAAAGATTAAGCAAAAAAGAGAAGGATGGGCGGACTGCATTTTTTTGGACTGTCGGAAAGCCTTTGACACAGTACCCCATAAAAGGCTGATGCATAAACTGGAGAAACAGGCAGGAGTAACTGGTAGGGCGCTCCAGTGGATAAGGGAGTACCTAAGCAATAGGAAGCAAAGAGTTACAGTGAGAAGTGAGACCTCAGATTGGCGTGAAGTCACCAGTGGAGTCCCACATGGCTCTGTACTCAGACCTATCCTGTTTCTGAAATATGTTAATGATCTCCCGGAGGGTATAGACTCATTCCTCTCAATGTTTGCTGACGACGCCAAAATTATGAGAAGGATTAAGACAGAGGAGGACAGCTTGAGGCTTCAAGAAGACCTGGACAAGCTGAAGGAATGGTCAAACAAATGGTTGTTAGAGTTTAACCCAAGCAAATGTAATGTAATGAAGGGAGTAGGAGACCAGATACAAGGTATCATTTGGGAGATGAAATACTTCAAGAGTCAGAGAAAGAGAAAGACTTGGGGGTTGTTATCATGCCAGACCTGTCCCCTGAAACTCATATCAAGGGGACAACATCAGCGGCATATACCAGGTTGGCTAACATAAGAACGGCCTTTAGAAACTTGTGTAAGGAATCTTTAAGAACATTATGTACCACATATGTCAGAACAATCATGGAGTATGCGGCTCCAACATGGAGTCCATATCTAGTCAAGCATAAGAATAAACTGGAAAAGGTTCAAAGGTTTACCACCAGACTAGTACCCGAGCTGAGGGGTATGAGCTACAAGGAGTTAAACCTCGTCGGGTTTAACGACGAGGTTTAAAAGGTTTAAAAGGGTCGTCGAAAGCTCTTATAATGTGATCATAAACAGATACATGACCAAAGACGAACAACAAGAAATGAAGGCGAGAAAACTGATCTACAGTTGAGAAGTGTGAGAAACAGCTTAGCTGCGACAACGAACATTATTGGTAGAAGCTTAGTTATGACAATTAATAGAGTAGTTACAAGTGAACCTTATTCCCACAAGCAACAGAGAGAGGGAGCGAGAGAGAGAGAGAGAGAGAGAGAGAGAGAGAGAGAGAGAAAGAGAGAGAGAGAGAGAGAGAGAGAGAGAGAGAGAGAGAGAGAGAGAGAGAGAGAGAGAGAGAGAGAGAGAGAGAGAGAGAGAGAGAGAGAGAGAGAGAGAGAGAGAGAGAGAGAGAGAGAAATGTGCTGGAGGAAACTGGTTGGTAGAGAACCGATATGGAGAGAGTGAGGGTTGTGAGAGGGATTTTGGTGGGACTTTTGGTAGTTTATATTAAGTATTTTTTTCTATAAAACTTTGGGGGTCTTTGTGGCGTAGTGCATAGCAATCTCGTCTCTGAGTCAGAAGGTCCCGGGACGAGTCCTGGGAAGGGTGCCAGGATGCAAGGGTTTCATACTGATAGAGTTAACAACATCGTTGGTAACACTAACTCTTCATTCCTTGAGTGGTGCGGTGCTAGCATGAGGTACTCCACTCGGCGGAGACCTGAAGGGTACCAATGCGGCAGTTGCTACCGCCAGGGTCGAAGGTGTTCCCTGTCTCGGTTCGTACTGGAAATGGAACCCTCTCGGCGGAGACCTGAAGGTTCCACGATACACTCACCGAGGCACACAAACACATCACACACGCATGCACGCAAAAACACACATTCACACAAACATACAACGGTGTTGTTAACTGCATCAATATGAAACTGTGGCAAGTGAGAAAGAGAGGGATGGAGAGAGATTTGGAAGAGGGGGAGGGGAGGGGAGGGGAGGGGAGGGGAGGGAGGCGGAATCGGTTTTAGGTGCTTATTATAAGTATTTTTTTGTTTAACATCCGGGTCCTGTGGGGTACTGAGTTAGGACTTTCAACTGGCAATCAGTAGGTCCTCAGGCTGAACCATGGGCATGGAAGAAGGACAAAAAGTGTTTCGTTCAGATACAGTAGGAACATTGCTGGTAACACTGCACTACATTCCTTGAGTGGTACAACGCTAACATGAGGTACTCCACTCCCTGGTGGCTGGAAGGTACCCATGAGGCAGTTACTACTGGCTAATACGAAAGATTTAATTCTCTCGGTTGGAAGTGAACCTGGAACCCGTCCGGCGGAGACCTGATAGTCTCAGATAAAGTCACAGAGACACGTCCTAAAACATAATACTTAAATGCCAGCAAAAACACAACAAATTTAACACAACAGCTGCATCAGTTTTTAAACCATGTGCCTTAGATCGTTCCCACCTGAGTTAAAAGTTCATGCCTCATGAAACAGTTCCTTTTAGGGTCTTTACACCATTGTTGACATTAGACACAGACGCTTAATAAATGCGTTAACAATAACGACACGTACTGGAAACATTAATGACCTGTGTGTACCACAGTAGTGACGTGTGGCGTAGTTTTATCTCCTGTAATTACCTCGTGATCGTCACCTCGAACGATCATTATTTATTAGTGCTGCGTTATCGCTTTCTTGTGACAATTGTTTATTTGCGCTAACGACATTAGTGCTGTTAAACATATCTACCTTAAGAACGCGTGAACATGAACAGCCAGTCCATTGATGTCTGCTAACATCAGGAGCTTTATTGCCAATTTTGGTGTTCTCAAACAAGTTTTCAGGATGACTCATCGTGGTACCGATGTGGCTGTTGTGTTGGAAACATTTCTATATAACAGTATTCGTGAGGAATGTGCTAGGATTGCCCTTTATACCTCTTGGTTGCTTATAGACAGTCGTAACCAGGGATGCAGGCTTGCAACGTGTTTCAGTAAATCTGCACATGCCGAACCAATGGATGTGGTCATCGTTATTTAGCTGTAAATTATGTTCTTTATAATAGGAAAAAATCCCGGAATCTCAATAACGGAATATGGAACGTACAGACCTTAATGTTTGGGTGCTTCCCAAAACCACTTCCTGGTGGTTAATCTTAACTCCCCACTATTGTAACAAACCTGCCAGCACATTAAACATGTGGGCGACCTCATCTAGTATATCACACAGAGGGATTCTAATGAAATCTTAGTATTTATCTACCAACAAAACTTTGGTCACCCTCCCAACTCTTGTTACATGTTTTTTCCTTGACCTTAATAAAACTTATCTACATTTTGAGGATATTTAATTGCAGAACCCTGAGAAATGTTAATTCTTCTGCCTTCACTTTGCTGGCTATTCCGACAGCCAGTGTACTGGAACACACAAGCAGAAGACAATAGTTTTATGAAAAACTACGGAACACCCACAGCAGAGGATCTCAGAGACACCCAACTGGTGTTCAACTGAGACCCTAAGCCTCCCCTAGGGTGATACTTGTGTATTGAGGTATTAGGTGATCCACGCCCCAGTCATATAAACTGCTAATCACATGCCTCTCCCAGTATTCAACCTCTCATTTAGCTAACTAACAACTGGGTACCTACTTACCGCTAGATGTCAGAGGTAATCGGTGACAGGAAATCTGCAAAACCATTTCTTACCTGAACATGATTCGAACCCGGTATTCCCGATTTTGAGTCGAGAACGAACCAACTGTACTACAGAAACTTTCTATATATGCTTAGTTGTTGCACTGAACAGTATGGGAACAAACTTAGTTGTGACAACTAACAGTATGAGAACAGACTTAGTTGTAACAACTAACAGTATGAGAACAGACTTAGTTGTGACAACTAACAGTATGAGAACAGACTTAATTGTAACAACTAACAGTATGAGAACAGAGTTGTGACAACTAACAGTATGAGAACAGAGTTAGTTTTGGCAACTAACAGTATGAGAACAGACAGGTAGTTGTGACAACTAACAGTATTGGAAAAGACAGTGTGACGATAATCTCTTTCAAGAGAGATTGAGCCTGCTCTTCCCTTCTTAAAGTTACGTCAAGTTAACAAGTATAAGATGCTACATTCAAGATACACCACCGGTAGCACAAAACGTTTTGACCAGGAGGCAAAACGTACCCAAGAACTCCCCTACACCACACACCCTCCATGCCGGCTCGTCGTCAACCAGCAAACTACCCATCCCAGCCTGCCTGCTCCTGATTGGTGACTCGCTGACCGCGCACCTGCACACTGCACCTCAGCGCCATCTACATGAGTCGACGTCTGAGCCTGACCAGCTATCAACTTCAGAATATTCTTTGTGCTCTTAGAGTTGACATCTCTCTCTGGCATACTAAGCTCTCTGGCTTTCGTATACTAAGGGAGGTCTCAGCTAAAGCTGATATTCTCAGCACTATTTCCCCATTATAATATTTAATCTATTGTGTTTTTGCCTTTGTCTTTGTCATTTTATTGCACTAGTCATTTATCCGAGATTTGTCTTTATTTTCATTTATGTTTAAAGTAAATATATTAAAGTTTCATTGTTCATACTTTGTGTGTTACGTGTTCCTCCCTCTAATTTACCACAGACAACAGGCAAGCAGTCTATCTTTTTTTTGTAAGTGTGACCAGGCATTGACACCTGCCATTGGAGGACTGCCGAACATCTATACTCCAACACTTTCCCGTCACATTTAATGGGGGCCGGTCCGGGAGCTTCCCTCAGGTACTAGTACCAGAACGTCAATTTGTGGTAAGCGTACTTCGCTTTGCTAAAGTTGCTTTTCAATATTATCATTATTTTTTATATTTATATGGTGCTGTGTGTATTGTGCATTCCGAGAGTAGCATATGGTGAGTGTGGGATAACTTTGGATTACGTGGTGACTGGAGGCCTCGGTCATTCTCTTAATTGGTCATCTCTCCCTCCGTGTTGTTACTCGTTTTTACCACCTTTTGTCCCTAGGATATTTCTCATATTATCAGCAGATCATCATTGTGGTACCCTAGTACTTTGGTTTGTCTTCGGGTCAAAGCACCCTATCTTCTGCAATCCGACCGAAGGAGGAAAAGATGGCCATAGTTCCTCTAGCACGGACTACGTTGCTGAGTTGGGTCCTCAGCAGCAGTTCTTGTCACCAGTTGACACTCGCACCCCTACACGTCGGTCAGAGATGATAATATTTACTTAGGTAGAGAATTAGCTTTCTTTTACAGAGCACAAAGTTCCCTAATTCTGTAAGTATCTTATTCATTTAGTGGGAAACCCTTGCTTATGTCCTATAGAGACTCGGCAAGGTATGCCTACATTCTTGGACTACCTAATTCACTTTTGGAGCAATTAAATGTTTCATTTGTTTTAGAAACTCAGTTTCACTTATTTAGTAGGATTTTCTTGCCCTTATTCTCTTACATTGAGTACCGGGTACAAGATTTCCTGCGACTTTGATTGACTAATCAAATTTATTATAGGATTTACCATCCTATAATAAACTTTAATTGTTAAAGATTAAAATTCCACAGGATAGTTACCAGTTGCCACGTTATCCTGTTTCTGACATTTACCATATCACAACTATATTCGTTGTACATTTGTTTGCTATCTTTCACCATGTTTCGTCTCCAAGCTTTCCGTAACGATCCAGCAGGTGAAATAGGGACCTTATGTCGTGCCAAGAGGACTGAATTACAAGCTCTTGCACACGAGTATCAACTAGATGTTCCCCATGGAGCCAACAAAAATTAATTACATAACTTAATCATGGATCACCTCTTAGATGAAGGGAAAATTGACTCAAACTCACGAAACTTATTCTATTGCAGATAAACATGACTTGGCAACTATGAAACTCAAATTTGAACTCGCCAAGCTCGAAAGGGAGCAACAGCAAGCAGCTCTACAAATGAGGAAAGAAGCTGCAATAAGGAAAGAAGAAGCTGCAATAAGGAAAGAAGAACAAGAACGAGAGGCCGCCTTGAGGAAAGAAGAACAAGAACGAGAGGCCGCCTTCAGGAAAGAAGAACAAGAAAGAGAAGCTGCAATCAGGAAAGAAGAGCAAGAACGAGAGGTGGCCTTAAAGGAACGTGAGATGGCCCTATTCAGAGAGCGTGGGCGAGTACAGCTTGAAGCAAAACAACGTCACCTGGAGATACAACGCGAGCATGACAAACAGCAAGCGGCTATGGCTATAGAATGTCGTCAACAAGAACTCACGTTGGAAACTACACACCACACTCAACGCCAACAAGCTACCGCAAGTCTTCCAGTAAGTTTCAATGTGTCCCATGCAAGTAAGTTAATGCCACCATTCGTTGAGACAGAGATTGATGTCTTTTTTACCACCTTTGAGAACCTAGCTAATCAACTTAGCCGGCCTGCTGATCAATGATCTACCCTTCTCAGAGTGCATCTTACAGGTAGAGCTGCAGTTACTCTCAGTACCTTAGCGTCTGAGAATGACTACCAGACCCTGAAGCAAGCAGTTTTGGACGCCTACCTTCTCTCCACCGAAAGCTACAGACGAAAATTCCGTGACCATCTTAAGGCAAGTACCACCACCTTTCTAGAATTTGCCAATACAAAGAAAAGATATTTCATGAAATGGCTGGAAGCAGCACATGTCTCTACATTTGCAGAACTCATCAACCTCATGCTAGTTGAGGAATTCTTGAGACGTGTTCCCCCTTCCGTCCGTTTATATCTAGCAGATAAATAAGAAACCGACTACATCAAATGTGCGAAGTCGGCTGACACCTACAGCCTCATCCACCGGCTGACACCATCACCACCTTCCAGTAAGAAGTCTTGGTACAGTTACGATAAAGTGAGTACAGAGGAAGCGAGCTCACAATTGTATTGTAAGTATTGAAAACTCTATGGACATACCATAGATAGATGTGTGAAGGCTCAATACAAGAGCTCTGAATTTACTCAACCCAAACAGACTCCTCCTAAGTCTGGTAAGCCTGTGATGAATGTTGGTGTTCATGTTAATGATCTTTCTCTCTTCAGTAAACACCTGTATCCTGGAACTGTCTCTACCAACGGTACAGATTCGGAGGGACGTTTCAAATTGAAGATCTTGAGGGACACAGCGGCTCTTCAGTCCATTATGTTGAAATCGGCTGTGTCTAACGTCACCTACACTGGGGAAACCGACCTTATCACTGACCTCACTGCTACCACTCCATATCCACTCGCCAGAGTCCACCTGGATTGTCCCTTTGTGACCGGTAAAGTTCAAGTCGCCATCAGGGAAAAGCCTTTTCCCATGCCTGGAGTGCAACTTCTCCTGGGCAACGACTTGGCAGAAGATCTGCAACCGTCCAACCTGATCATCACGGACAAACCCCAGGTGTGTACTTGTGTAATGGATAATCCCATCTTTGAATATGTTCCAGCAGAGGTTCAAGAAAGTGATAAAGTTTCTCCTCCGGTTTTGGTGACCACCCGTGCACAAGCTGCACGACCGCAACCAGCCGACTCTACTGTTACCGCTGTCCCTCAAGACCCTCAGAATCTACCTCCAAATCTTACCAAGTTGGAGTTCCGTTAGTTACAGAGGGAAGATCAATCATTAACACCATTATTCTTCCAGGCCGAGACTCAACCTGACAGTATCCCTGGGTTCTTCCTAGAGAATGAGTAGCTCTACCGCAGATACAGACCCAGCAAGCTGAAGGAGGATGACGATCGGGCCAATGTCGAACAACTAGTGATTCCCACCAGCATACGGCCCGATATTCTACACCTGGCCCACGGAGCTCTTTCTCACTATGGTTTCAACAAAACCTACCACGGAATCAGACAAGACTACTACTGGCCAGGTATGGTAAAAGACGTTAAAAAATACGTATAACAGTGTCATATATGTAAGATGGCAGGTAAACCTAACATCTCTATTCCCCAGGCTCCACTAAAACCCATCCAGGTGCCTGCGGAACCTTTCCACAGACTCATCATAGACTGTGTTGGTTCTTTACCCTGGACCAGTTCTGGCAATGCATATATATTAACTATCATGTGTCCTACCACCAGATTCCCCATAGCAGTTCCAGTAAAGAACATTACGGCTGCTACTGTGGTGAAACACCTATTGAAGATCTTCACCCAGTATGGATTTCCAAGAGAGGTGCAAAGCGACTGTGGCACCAACTTCACCAGTGATCTTTTCAAGAAGACACTGGAGGAGTAAACATCACACAGGTACTGTCCAGCCCCTATCATCCTGCTTCACAGGGTTTTCTTGAACGTAGTCATCAGACTATTAAAGCACTCCTAAAGAAATTCTGCAATGACACCTTGAAGGACTGGGATAAACAACTTGATCTCGTTATGTGCATTTTCAGAAGTCTCCCCAATGAGTCTCTACGAGTATCTCCTTATGAGATGCTCTACGGACGTAAGTGCCGTACTCCTCTCAAAGCTTTTAAAGACTCTCTACGTGATGCCACCTTCAGTGACCCTCAGAATGTGCCCAAGTTTCTTCAAAACTTAAAACACATTCTAAAGAGTACGTAAATTTGCTAATGACAATCTATTGAAAGCCCAGGAGAGGATGAAGACTCATTTTGACCATAGCAGCAAATTAAGGAAATTTAAACCAGGAGACTTCGTGTTGGCATATTTTCCTATCCCAGGTTCTCCATTGCAAAACAAGTTTTCAGGACCCTACCGCATCAAGGAGTGCAGAAACAACAACAACTACGTTCATAAGACTCCAGATAGGCGGCGGAAAACCCAGCTGTGCCACGTCAACCTCCTGAAGCAGTATCAAGGTATTCCCCCCACTGTTATGGTATCTGTCTCTACATTTAAAGGTCCATACCTCCACAGTGAAACCTTCCCTGCTTCTCCCGAAAGCACTAACACTGAGTCGGTGCTTTCCAAATTGGAAATCCTACCTGATCTTCATCCCAATTTACAGGACTATAATAGTGCTCCTTTGCCATGTTCTAATCCTATTCTCGCCTCCCCAGATATCACAAAGCCTTTCATCCTCCATGTCGACGCCAGTGGTACCGGCATCGGGGGTGTCCTGATGCAACAACGAGGCGAGGAGATTCTGCCTCTTAGCTACTACAGCTATAAATTAAAACCACACCAGAGGAACTACATCACGATCGAAAAGGAGCTGCTATCAATCGTCCTGAACTTGCAGCACTTCGAACCGTACCTGCAAGGTACTCGGTCTATCACCATCTACTCGGACCACAATCCCCTACGCTTCCTGCAGCAAGCCCAATTCAACCACCAACGGCTTCTACGTTGGGCTTTATATCTGCAGAATTTCAACCTGGAGATCTTCTACATCAAGGGTTCTGACAACATCATAGCAGACGCCCTCTCCAGAGTCTGAGGTAGAGGCTGCTCCACCTACCACTCTACCTCCTGAAGATGTAACTTCACCCGGAACCGCAGGCTTCGGGGGAGAGTTGTGACGATAATCTCTTTCAAGAGAGATTGAGCCTGCTCTTCCCTACTTAAAGTTACGTCAAGTTAACAAGTATAAGATGCTACATTCAAGATACGTCACCGGTAGCACAAAACGTTTTGACCAGGAGGCAAAACGTACCCAAGAAACCCCCTACTCCACACACCCTCCATGCCGGCTTGTCGTCAACCAGCAAACTACCCATCCCAGCCTGTCTGCTCCTGATTGGTGACTCGCCGACCGCGCACCTGCACACTGCACCTCAGTGCCATCTACATGAGTCGACGTCTGAGCCTGACCAGCTATCAACTTCAGAATATTCTTTGTGCTCTTAGAGTTGACATCTCTCTCTGGCATACTAAGCTCTCTGGCTTTTGTATACTAAGGGAGGTCTCAGCTAAAGTCGATATTCTCAGCACCATTTCACCATTTGTAATATTTAATCTATTGTGTTTTTGCCTTTATCTTTGTCATTTTATTGCACTAGTCATTTACCCGAGATTTGTCTTTATTTTCATTTATGTTTAAAGTAAATATATTAAAGTTTCATTGTTCATACTTTGTGTTTTACGTGTTCCTCCCTCTAATTTACCACAGACAACAGGCAAGCAGTCTATCTTTTTTTTGTAAGTGTGACCAGGCATTGACACCTGCCATTGGAGGACTGCCGAACATCTATACTCCAACATTTTCCCGTCACAACAGGTAGTTGTGACAACTAACTGTATGAGAACAGACTGGTAGGTGTGACAACATTATGGGAACAAGCTTTGTTGTGACAGCTAACAATTTGAGAAAAGACAGGTAGTTGTGACAACTAACAGTATGAAAACAGACTTAGTTGTGACAGCTAACAGTAGGAGAACAGACAGGTAGTTGTGACAACTAACAGTATGAGAACAGACTTAGTTGTGACAACTAACAGTAAGACAACAGACAGGTAGTTGTGACAACTAACAGTATGAGAACAGACTTAGTTGTGACACCTAACAGTATGAGAACAGACAGGTAGTTGTGACAACTAACAGTATGAGTAAAAGCTTAAGGGGCCCAGGTGACTGTGCACCGAAATTTTCTCAAACACAATTATTTTTAGTAATATCTTCGTGGTTAGTAAGTAATTATCAAAAGAAGGCACCAAACTGGGAAGGTTATGCAGCACCATCAAATGTGCAGAATAATCAGAGGGCACTAAATATCACCAAGGATGCCAATACGGGAACAAAAACGCCTAAGGCGAACGATATCAAAAGTATCTTGAGTCACCAAGAATTCTATTGAGAGAAAGGTGACTGTGAGGGGCTGTTGGAAAGCAAGACACACGCTCGTCCTGGAAGTCAGGACATTCAAGAAGGATATGCACGACCGTAAGAGGGACAATGCAATTAGGACAATAAGGAGCAGGGCGGCGCTCCATCAAGTGACCATGAGTTAAGCGAGTATGGTTAATACGCAACCTCGCCAGAGCCATTTCCCATCGCCGGTTACGGTGGTAGGAGGACGGCCACGAGGACACAACATTTAAGAGTACGTAGTTTGTTACCAGGAACAGACGACCAGCAAGCCTGCCAACGGGTAAGGATGGAGGAATGGATAACCAGATAAATATCGGAATTAGGAATACCTTTACGAGAGATGGGACAAGAGCGGACAGCTTCCCTGGCGGCAGCATCCGCACGCTCATTCAAAGAGACACCAATATGGCTGGGAACCCAACAAAACTCAACAGACTTAAATTTACTGTGAACAAGAAACAGCCAATGCTGGATCTCGACAACTACTGGATGAACGGGATTAAAGGACCAGAGAGTCATGAGGGCACTACAAGAGTCAACAACAACTATAAAGAAAGATTGACAACGAGAAAGCAGGAGACGAAGAGCATAGAGAATAGCATAAATCTCCGCTGTGAAGATGCTAGTCTCCGGAGGTAAGCGACACATATAAGTGCGATCAGGAAAAACAACAGAGTAGCCAACACCATCTGCAGACTTAGACCTTTGGTGAAGACGGAAACGGAGCGGGAGCGAGAAGAAAAGTGCTCAAGAAAAAGGCATTTGAGAACCATAGGAGGGGTAAAAGCTTTAGTAATGAAGGTCAAGGATGTACAGAACTGCGAAAGGGGGACTCTCCACGGGGGTAAAGAAGGAACAACACGAGGAGAAATATTAGAAATACGAACGGAAAGAGAATCCTGAAAGCAAGATAACCGGACAAAAAGAGGAATGTGATGAAGAGGAACAGGAACCGCAGGAGGGGTAAAAGTTAAAGCACGACAGAGGCGAGAGGAAGAAAGTTGCAAGGACTGCGCAAGATAGCGAAGACAGTAGCGATCACGTCGGTCCTGGAGAGACAGGAAGCCAGTGTCAACATATAAGCCGAGGACGGGAGTCGAACGAAAGGCACCAGAACTGAGGTGCAACCCACTATGGTGCAAAGCATCAAGACGACGAAGAGTAGAAGGAGAAGCAGATGAGTAAGCAGGGCAACCATAATCGAGCTTAGACAGGACGAGAGAGGAATGTAAAGCAAGGAGAGTGCGCCTATCCACCCCCATGAAGTATGGGACAATACCCGAAGGAGGGCAAGGGCCTTAGAGCACTTAACACGGAGGTAAGAGATATGGGGAGACCAAGACAAACGAGTGTCAAAGAATAACCCCAAAAGCATTGCGGAATCTTTGTACTGAAGGGGATGACCATAAAGTGACAAAGAGGGACGAAGAATGACCCATTTCCGAATAAAAGTCATGGCACAAGTCTTAGAAGTAGAGAACTTGAAGCCATGATCGGTGGCCCAAGACGACACGGCATCAATCTCAAGTTGAAGCCAGCGTTGAAGGAGAGGCGAATCATCACCCTGACAGCAAAGTGTAAGATCATCGACATAGAGAGCGGAGAAGATGCCTGAAGGAAGAGAGGAAAGAAGACCATTGAGGGCAACCAGAAAAAGAGTAGTGCTCAGAACACTACCCTGGGGCATACCTTCGTATTGCTGAAGAGGCAGAGAGAGCGGTACCAAGGCGCACCCGAAAGGAATGACGAGAGAGGAAGCTGCGGAGAAAGAGAGGGAGATGACCACGAGGCCAAAAGAATGAAGTTGAGATAGGATATGATAACGCCATGTGGTGTTCGTAAGCCTTTTCCAGGTCAAAAAGGATGGCAACAACGGAGGTCTTCACAGCAAAAGCAGTACGAATATAGACCTCCAAGTTCACCAGGACATCTGTTGTGCTGCGGCACTTGCGGAAACCAAATTAAGAAGGGGTGAGGAGGTGATGGTGTTCCAGGAACCACATCAGACGAACGTTAACCATACATTAAAAGAGTCTGCAGACACAACTTGTGAGAGCAATAGGGCGAAAGTCCTTAGGGGATGTTCCCAGAGACCCTGGTTTGCTAACAGGGAGGACAACGGCATCGAGCCAGTCCTCAGGGACTGACGACGACTCGCAGATCCGATTATACAGACTCAGTAAATGATGAGACGTGCACGGAGGGAGATGGCGAAGCATCTCATAATGAATGCCATCAGAGCCCGCTGCCGTAGAACCACAGAGGGCCAGGGCAGAACGAAGTTCAGAGAGAGAGAAGAGATCGTTATAGGGAAGTCGAAGACGAGTGTAGAAATCGAAAGGACGAGATTCAAGAACAGGTTTACGAAGAAGGAAAGATTGGGGAAGATGAAGACTAGAGCTAACAGAAGAAAAGTGGGAACCCAGTTCGGTAGCGACCTGCAACGGGTCCGCCACAAGAGTACCACGGAGGTGAAGGACCGGTGAAACTTAGGGAACGAACTTACCCGCTATCTTGCAGATACGCTTCCAGATCTGTGGCAGAGGAGTTTCGGACGTAATGGTGGAGGCATAAGAAGCTCAACATTCACGTTTGGCCATACGGATGGCCCTATGGGCCACCGCACTCGCTTTCCGAAAGAAAAGAAAAGAATCGGCCGTCTGCCAACGGCGGTGTCTCTTCCAGGCTGCACACTTACAGCAGACAGCCCGAGCACAGTCTGCATTCCACCAGGGAACGCACTTCCGTGGCCCCCGAGAGGAAGAGCGAGGAATTAAGCGGAGGGCAGCGTCAATTCAGTGTCATGAAAAAGGAGGAGAGTGCGAGGAGAGGCAGAAGGGAGAGGTCAGAGAGAGCAGCACTGAGGGTAAAGAGGTTCCAATCCGCTTTAGCAAACTGCCACCTAGGGAAGGAGAGGGGAGGGCGAAAAGAGAAAAAGGAAACAAGGATGGGGAAATGATCACTACCATGGAGATCATCAAGAACCTGCAACGTGAAATCTAAGTAAAGAGAAGAAGAGCAAGGAGAAAGAGCAAGACAGGAAAGGGTGCGAGTCCGAGAGTCCAAATACGTGGTCTCACCAGAATTCAGAAGAAACAGGGAAGAAGAGAGGATAAACGGCTCAGGAAGGCGACCCCGGGTGGTCGTCAAAACATCGCCCTAAAGAGAATGACGACAATTGAGATCACCCAGCAGGAGCACAGCTCCGGCAAGGAGTCCAGTAGGTGTTTCAGATCAGGAAGAGAAAGCGGGACACTCGGGGGGAGATAAATGGAACAAACTGTGTACCATTTCCCCACAAAGATACGAGCAGCACAACAATGGAGAGGCGAAGGAAAAAGTAAGGGGACCAAAGGAACATCAGAGCGAATCATGAGAGCAGAAGAATTAGGAGCCACAGCAACAGCTATGTGGGGGGGGGGGGGAAGAGAAAGGAACAGCCATGAAAGTGACCAGGACGAGCACCAAGCATCGGCTCCTGGAGACAGACACAAAGGGGCAAAAATGTCGAAATCAGATGTTGGAGTTCGAGGAAATTGGCGTAATAACCTCAAACGTTCCATTGAAGAATAGACATCGATGAGAAGAGAAAGGACAACAACAGAGAACAAGGAAGAAACAAAGGCAAAAGAGCAACATAGCACGTTAAAGAATATCAGGGTCGGGATCAGGGTCAGCAAAGTCAGGGTTAGGGGGCATGGGTAAACTGAGCAAAGACGGAGGGAAGGAAGCGGGAGAACAGACCAGAGGTGGGCGGGCGGAGTCCGGATGATTAGGAAGAGGAGGAAACAACGGAGAGGAGCAGTCAAGGACAGCAACAGGAAGAGGGGGAGTAGAAAGAGGGAAGCACACCTCAGTTAAGGGCAGCAACCGAGAGGGAAACAGGGGCCAAAGAAACCTCCATAGCAGGAACCGGTGGCGCAATTACTGAAATGGGCGGGGAAGGAGCAATAGAGCCAGTAGTACAGTAGTAGGAGTCGAGGAAGAAAGCGAAACCTTCTTACCCGCCGGGGAGGAGGAAGGAGAGGAGCCAGGCTTACGCTTCTGACTTAAAGAGACTGGTGTCCCAGCAACTACGTACCGGGCAACGGATTCCAGCGTCTCACCAGAAGCTGAACGAGAGTACACACGACGGCTGTTAGGAGAGCGATGGACATCAGCCCACACCGACAGGCGGCGGGGAGAGTCAATTGACGGAGGAGAAGGATGGAAAGAAGGATTGGAGGGAGACGAGGAAAAAGACACAGGAGACATGACAGACCTGGTAGAAAGAAGAGGAACCCCAGACAGAGGACCAGGAGGGCGACCCGTCGGAACAGAACTCAAAGGAACAGAAGACAGAGGAGGGGGCAGTGGGTGTATCAGGGTCCAAGGCCCGGAAACGGTTGTGAGTCTGAGGAAGGTGGGAAGGACGAGGAGAGGAGGAGCGCAACACGCGAGCATAAGAAACGTTAGCATAAGGCGGGAGCTGGCGAACCTGGCTCCTCGCCTCAGGAAAAGATAAACGCTCCCGGTGTTTCAAGTTGAGGACGGCTGCCTCAAGCTTGTAATGGACACACGCACGGGAGAAGGTAGGATAGGCCTCACCGCAGTTGAGGCAACGAGCCTGGTGAGAAGTGCACTCCGACTTAGAGTGACCTTCGCCCCCACACAAAGGACAGAGAGAGACAGTCCCAGAGCAGCGGAGGGCACCATGCCCAAACCTCCAGCACTTGTTACAGAGCCTAAGAGAAGGAATGTACTCCTGGACAGAGCACCTGGCACCAGCAAGAATGACAGGGGGTGGAAGGGTCCTACTATCAAAGGTAATCTTCACAACCTGAAGGGGTTGCCAGCGACGACTACGAGGGGGACGAGTTAACGTGTCCACCTGGAGGACAGAAACGCCCTGGGCCTCGAGGATATGCCGAATATCATCGTGGCAATCTTGCAGATTCCGAACACCGGTTGCAATATGGGGGCGGGAGGAGAATAGTGCCAACACTGGCATTCAACTGAGCGTTCTTTGAGACCCGAACAGGGGTCTCGCCAAGGCAGGAAAAGACAGCCAAGCGGGAAGTTGCATCCTGAGAAGAAGCAGCAACGACACGTGTACCGAGATGAGTGGGGTTGAAGGTAACAGAGGCATCCACAAAATCAACAAGATGTCGATGGAGGGAGAAATCGTCAGGAGGCGCAGAATCAAGAGAGAGGAGATCAAAGTATTTGGCCCACGAAGCAGGACCAAACAAGGCTTGATAGGCCTCAGAGTGGAAGGAATCGACCGAGTGCGGCCGTGTCGAGGACGGCGTTGAAAATCCCTAGAGAGAGAGGGGTAAAAGGCGCAGTCACAACTAGAGATTGAGCAGTGCCAGGGGACGACGTAGTCACCACTGGGGGCTTGGGGCTCGACCCAACCACAGAGGAGGGAGGAGAGTAGTCAGAGAGGCCAAAGGAGGAGCAACGTCGGGGTCCAATGCAGCGAAGGCTACAGAGCCTGTTGTTCCAACACGGACCAACTTGGGGGCTTGGTTGCCCACCTCACGAGCCTGAGAAGGTAAAGGAGGAACAGAATACAACATAGGTACGAAAAAGAAACATTCATTTCACGAATGTGCCCCCACACCCACCATGGAGCCACAATTAGAGGCAGGACACCCAACAAGAAGCTATCGCCGATCTTGCCGGGGCCCCCTAGGGGTGCGTCGTGAGTATACGCCCCACAAACGCCACCTTAAGAACCGTCAGTCCGTCGAGATCGGGTTCAGTGACGAAAGGGGGAGTGACAATAAAAGGTTCCACTCGCTCTCGATGTTGGGTACTACAGTTCTACGGGTGCAAGAGTATGCCTCCTCAAGCACCCGGGCGTCAAAATAGAAGAAGTCCAAAGGAATAACCAAAACAAGCAAAAGGTCGACAGGAAACTACAAGCAGATAGGATAAGAGGGGGAGAAAAACGAAACAGAAGGAAAATGAAAAGTTGTTCAGTACAATTTGAGAGGACAGCAGCAGGAGAACAAGGCCACAAAAGGACAGAGATTGTCCCAAGGAGCATCACATTCCGGCAGCCGCCCACCAAGCCCCCCTCACGGCATCAATGAGCTGAACGGGGAGGGGGGGGGGGTATCTTCGTGGTAAATGCTCCAATTTTTCCTAATTTGATTTAAAGATTTCAAATTTGATGTCAAAATCTTAATACGTAACCAATTGTTATTTTATTCATTGTGGTCTCAGAATGGCATATAACCTTTATGTTTCTTGTAGCTAAATATTGTTTGAGAGTATAGTTTACTGTAAAACATTTTTCAATGTTGCCATCCAAATATGTGCAAAATTAATTCCCCCAAAAATTATAACTCCAAACGTTATGACTTTACGATTAAACGACAACAAGAACACCTTAGAACTATGAACATTCCACATAATATGTAAAAATGGTTAGAATTAGTCAGAATCTTAATTTTTGACAGTGTCTCAAAGCTGATAATTCTGTTCATTGAGAAAAAGTTTACGACAATGTATATAGTACTTCGAATTTATGACATATGTTGTAAGTTTTAATTAAGATAGCTTGGCATTCATACTCGAATATGAGAAAGTTGTAGGAAAATATGTTTTGAAATGAAGTCAAGGAAAAAAAAATATTGGGATACCTTAGGGATAACTGTAAAACTGGGCCTCTTAACTGTCTAACAATAGGTTAGACATATATATGAATGATATTGGGTGGTAAATAGAACGTGCCTCGAATGGGTAGCTGCAGTTACCTTCATTCTTATGTTCATCCTTCTGCAGTTTCCCCCATTCTTATGTTCTTATAACAAACATATTCCAATAACTTTATTGCCCATATATATAAGTGGGTCCACATTTGGTCCTCATTCCTCAATACAACCTAAATAGACAAAGAGAATAGAATTTAAAATCTAACTAAATCGACCAACAAAATAAATAAAAGTCACAACTTCTGTCACCTGTGGCTGATTAACATATTGACCAATTTCGGTCCAACTTCATAAGTTTAGTGCCAGATATGCATTCTCCAAGATGTAGAAGTCACAATAAAATCCGCATAAAAACAGAAAAAAAATCAAAATAAATAAAAAAAGTGGTTGTCAGCTTTCCGTACAATGGAGCATAAGACATATTGCCATTGGGCAATGTATTTATATGATATATCATAAAATACAGCATAATAACATACTAACTCATTATTATGTGTGAAATCTGGCCCTCCAGGTGGCACCAGCTGCATATCCACGTTGTAGACCCGCCTTACTTTTCTTCTTCGTGCGTCGGACAGTTACTTGCATCTCTTTATCCCTGAATGCCAGTAAATTGGAGGTGTTATCTTTATCAGTAAGAGTTGCCGCCCGTCGTGCACACATTTATTTAATCAAAATCGTAAATAATTCATTTCCTTACGTATTGAGATGAAATCTGCACGACTCTGATGCCAAATAACGAGAGATTTGCTTAAAAATTTTCCACTATTTTTCATATTTGGAAAAATCTCCTCTGTCACTTGTTTCACTTTTGATAATGAAACGAATGAGAACAAACTCAGCTCTGAAAACGACAAAAAATATTAAAACAAGCTTACTTTTGGCATTGAAAAATATGAGAAGAACTAGTTTGTAACAACGAATAGTATGAGACCAAACTTGTCTGTGACAGCGATCAGCATTAGAACAAGTTTAATTGTAATATCAAATAGTATGAGAACAAGTTTGGTTGTAATAATCTTCCCAAACATGCTTAATTTTGACACCGGAGAGAGAGAGAGAGAGAGAGAGAGAGAGAGAGAGAGAGAGAGAGAGAGAGAGAGAGAGAGAGAGAGAGAGAGAGAGAGAGAGAGAGAGAGAGAGAGAGAGAGAGAGAGAGAGAGAGAGAATAAATATCTGCAGGCAATTCAGCCAATGGCTATAATTCTATAAACATCAACATAAATATTCCTTCATAAACAACAATGATCAATCAATCGCCCTATCATTCCTAGAACACATATGTATGTCTCTGCAGGTAATCCAGCCTACGGTTGTAACTATACTTTAGTGTATGTACTTCTTAGCACAAAAATGGTAATCAATCACTCACCTTTCCCTGCGTCTTGCACGCTAATGACAACCAAACACTCTACCAACTCCCTACAATTAGTCAACAAGAACTTTCCTTCCACATCTGGAAGTTCACTACCCTGACATCAGGTTCTTCCGGGTTTATCTACCAGGATCCGCTACAGCTCTTCCAGGCTGTTACACCATGAAGTCTTCCTTAAGCAACAATGGTACTTCACCACTGGCAGCTGGCGGCTGGCCCCTCAGTTGCCCTCCAGCGGTCTGAGTGGATGGACGTCGCTCTGCCCTCCAGGCTGTTCCTCCATCTTTGCTCTTATTTAAGGCCTTCTGCCTTAATAAAATATGCCAAATGTATCAATAAACCTTCGCTACGATCGCTGGGCACATGATCAACTATATGCAATCACTGTAAACTGGTAAAAATGTGCTTACCACAATAAGGTCTCCTGCAGGGCGCTCTCTGACGGGGCGGCGACACTCAGGACGCCTCAGGCTTCCCGAAGAACTGCTTTATGCCCCCTCAACACCTTCTGCAGTACCTGACTTGAGCTGACACGCCTCCTAACTTATTCCTCAGTTGAGACGTCTGTCCACTTCCTTCCTCTTGAAGGTATATCAAACAGGGGTGCTTATTCACCAGGGGCTCAAACGGAACACGCCCTCCCCTCACGATCTCTTCAGCTCAAGTGAGCTCAAGCTCCTCTCAAGCAAGCCTCACACCTCCAGCGAACTCTCCACATCTTATATCAAGTCATTTACTTATTTTCATATTCACTGCCCACATTCTTAAATTATTTATCAAACCCAACCCATTATTTTACATATGAATCTTCATGTCTATATTTCTTTGGCCTCTTAGTCAGGTCAGGCCTGATAGAATAATTCTCAAAGGGTGAAGACTCGTTTTTCAGCTACCTGGGATCATAACACAACACACTGGCAGAAGTCTCCAGCAACACACTGGCAGAAGTCTCCAACAGCACACTGGCAGAAGTCTCTAGAACAGACTTACAACAAGCTTTAGCAGACAGCCAGTACTTCGTAACACAGTTTGGCCATCCTGGGGAACGTCAGTCCAATCAACAATACTTCACTAAGTATTTCCAGACATCTCACTGTCTATACCGACTTCCCTTGTTCCCGCTGGAACACGTCTTGAGTGCAGGACTGTCCTGATTGAAATGATTCCTGTTGACCAAGATACTCTCCACATCTCTTATGTGGACAAAAATGTTATTAACATGACAGAAACTACACCGGGATCAACTACGACCTAAACCTTCCACAGGGGAACAGAAAATGTTTGTTGAGCCTCTCAACAGGCGGCGTTGTTATTGTCACACCTCCCTCAACAGATGGCGTCAATATCATCACACGTCCCCCCCCCTACCCCCCTTAAAGAACTTGTTTTAATTTCTACCAAAAAATAAATAAAAATTAGAATGTTAGGTTCGTTTCAAGGCATCAGCTACCACATTCTGCATTCCTCTTATGTGTTCAATACACAGTTCTTACTGATGGAGGTGAAGTCTCCATCTGGTTAACTTGAGAGTCTTATAATGGAACTGTGCTAGAAATTTTAATAGTTTAAGGTCAGATCTGACCAAAATTGGATGACCATTACTTGTCAAATAGACATCAAAATGCTGCACAGCGCTCACCAACTACAGTGTTTCTTACTCTATAACTGAATAATTCCATTGACAATCATTCAATTTCTTAAAATAAAATGCCATAAGGTGTTCTATCCCCTTTTGTATCATTCTGTGGCAACATTGCCCCTATGCCATAGTCTGAAGCATCGATGGGTAATATGAATCAGTCATCGAAGTTATTGGACTTCAGAATGAGAGATGATATCAGTATGAATTTTAGGCTCTCAAAAAGATAATTGAAAGTCCTTGGTCAACATGAACTTTGCTCTCTTCTTCAAGAGATATTCCATAGATGCACTTAAAGTAGCAGACATAGCGCCTCTACACAAGGGAGGGAGCAAAGCATTGGCAAAGAATTATAGACCAGTTGCACTAACATCGCACATCATAACAATATTTGAGAGAGTGATTAGGAGTCAGGTCACCAATTTCATGGAGACCAATGATCTTCACAACCCAGGCCAACATGGATTTCCAGAGGGAAGATCGTGCCTCTCACAGCTACTTGAGCACTACGACAAAGTCACTGAGGCATTAGATGTAAAACAGAATGCTGATGTGATATACACGGACTTCGCAAAGGCTTTCGATAAATGTGACAATGGCGTGATAGCACACAAAATGAAGTCAATGGGAATAACCGGTAAAGTAGGACGCTGAGTAGGGAAGATGAGGACTAGAACCGCGCGCGCCATCTGCCCAGGTGAGCCTCGTGAGGCTCACCTGGGCAGGTGGCGCGCAGGTGTCTAGTCCTCAAGGGTTTGGGGGGATTTTCCCGGAAGTTTGGCGCGTGTCGGAGGTATGTGGTGAGCAGGTGGTGCGCACGGTTCTAGTCCTCGGGGGTTTGGGGTGCTTTTTCCGTGTGTTTGGGTATGTGGTCAGGAAAGAATGGAGGATATGTTGTTGTGGATGTAGGAGAGTATGTGGAAGAGTAAAGAGTAAATGAATATGTATGTGTGTTTGGCATAGACTTAATCCTGTGTGAAGATAATAGTTTTGATGATAGTAAGTAAGTAAGCTATGTAGAGGCTGAGTGTATGTGAGAGGGGTCCCAACATAGTCTGTTATGTTGTTTGGGGTGGGGGAGGGGTGAGGGAGGGAGGGAGAGATGGAAGAGCGAGGGGAGCTTCCCCTCGGCATGAGACTGCTGAGGGGTCATTTGCGGTTTTGACAAACCATTAGCTCCCCTTACAGGAAGCCGTAAGTGGGAGAGGATGAGAGAGTAGAGTCCAGCAGGAGGGATGTGGTCCATTTGCCTTAATCGTTTTTTCAAGTCTATTTTCTTCGAGTAATGCAGCTGTGTTTGGAGATACTGCATGAGGGTAATAGTTGGGTCATACATGGTATGAAGTGTGGAGGAGGAGGAGAAGGAGGAATAGAAAGAGAGAGCAGTCACTCTTAAGTTGTGAATGAGATGAGGTAAACAGTTGGTGGCGAAGGAGTGTATAGGTGATAGAGTTGGACGGATGTGAACCATTACCCTTAAGCGTTTTTCAATGTCCGCGGAGGGGTGTGCGTACTGGTCACTGGTTAGAGGGTAACTGAAGAGTCTTTTCCAAGTAGTTTGGTTATATCTTCCCCTCCCGGAGGGTAGGCAATGACTGCCATTACTTCCTCAGACACGGCGGAAGTGATTGGGTATCCATTACCCACTGCGTTTTCGTTAAGGAAGGGGAGATGTGCGCAACATACAAATTCCAAAATGCAGTCCTGGGAGTTTGACACACATTGATTAACAAGCCATCTGATTATTTATACAGCTTCTCTCTCTCTACATTATATGCGGGTTACATAGTGTGTCAAGAACTACCTACGTGTTGCTAAACAGTCCATTCTCACACAAGGCAGTCATATGGGCAGTAAAGGCTTGCAGAGACTCATAAAGGAGTCCAGGACTGAACCCCAACAATTCATTTTTAGTTAAGCAAGTTACAATCATGACGAGCTAGTTTTATTCTAGTTAACTGTGATCACAACATCTGGTGGCTCAAATAAATATCATTGAATGTATGCATGTCTCCATCACCTCTTCTTCCTACACCCATTACTGCTGTGCAGACCTTGTATCACACAACGGCGTTATCATAGCAAGACAATGTCGCAGAATGTTCAAGACTCCTGAATGAATGAAACGGCATACCATCTCGTTAAGGTCTAACCTTCGCGGCGGTTTGAGACGTTGTGAGATTGATGGACTAGGTAGTGGGATGGCCTTACCCTCTCCCCATCCACCCCCAGCTAACCCCTACCCCCTCCCTCCCCTATCCTCTCTCCTTACCATCAAGTATCACAACACCCTTCCCAGACCGGATGTTCTGTGCAAAGCCTTAGTATTATTTCTGATCATATGTATAACCTTGTATCGCAATGTGACCAACATGGTATCATCATTCTTCGCTCAAATAGCATTTTTTAAGAATATCCAGTCATAAGCTGGTCTTCAATTTTATTATTATAACAAATCATAATTTGTTGTAAATACAACTACATGGGATATACATAGCAGTCAGTGGTTTCTCTCTCTCTCTCTCTCTCTCTCTCTCTCTCTCTCTCTCTCTCTCTCTCTCTCTCTCTCTCTCTCTCTCTCTCTCTCTCTCCAGATCATTTAATAGTTGGGGGAAAGTATCATCATTTCCTTTCTCCTGCTGCCGCTGTTCACGTATCTTTTTTCATTTCACTTAGACTGACAGCGCACCAGAGGATGGACGACTAATGTCAATTTTCGAGCCCCCATCACTCTCCTCCTTATAACCTTGTAAGGTAACACGACCAACATGATGACATCGTTCTTTGCTCAAATATCATTAATGCAACGTGAACAATATAGTGACTTCGTTCTTTACCCAAATAACATTTTAAGAGTAACGAGCAACTTTCTGTCCGATGTCTGAATAATGAAATGTAAACCATGTTTAGCCATTACATCCAAACACAATAAAATATTACCACACGCTTGTTTAGTTCTTGTATCACATAACGTAACGTAGCGTTTATTCAACAACTGATAGACATAGCATAATATAGCTTCATATTCACTGTGGTAAAACAAACATACACATCACGGTCAGTCCTCGCTATACCTCAAACGTGCCGTTCATTCTCTCTCCCTTAGGTGTGCAATGTTCCACACATACAAATTCCAAGCAAAGTAAACATATATACGACAATATGGAAAAACACAGCCTTGATACTATTATTAAATTGACTTGTTCATTATCCCCGAGTTCAAGGCTGTCTCTCTTAAAACCTACATCATCCAAATGTAAACACCAATCGATGAGAATAAGACCGGATGAGTCGATAGTGAAATAGCTCTGGGCTATGTCTATTTTCAGTTCTTGTAACACAGTCAATGTAACGTAATGGGAAAACAGACTTTCTACTGCCTACATAAATAGCATTTGAAAATGTATGCAAGTCTAGACAATCTCCTATAGCCCTTACATTCTAAACACAAATAAAATATTAGCACACGCTTGCAGCGCATTATATTTTCATTAAGTAACGCGGAGATCAACTTTCTGGCTGTTGTCCGAATATCATTATTGAAATGTGAACCCCATTTAGCCAAACACAATATCTCCATTACATCTCATACCATATAAATATTACGGTCTGCAAGTTTTTAGCCCTCTGTAACACAATGTAACGTAACGTAACGCAAATCAACTTTTTGCAGTCCAAAATGTCATTTTGAAACGAAAAGTGAGGCTTAGTCCATCTCCATTACATCTCTTACCATATAAATATTGGCGTCTACCAGTTTTAGCCCTCTGTAACACAATGTAACGTAACGTAACGTAACGCAAATCAACTTTTTGCAGTCCAAAATCTCATTTTGAAACGAAAAGTGAGGCTTAGTCCATCTCCATTACATCTCTTACCATATAAATATTGGCGTCTACCAGTTTTAGCCCTCTGTAACACAATGTAACATAACGTAACGCAAATCAACTTTTTGCAGTCCAAAATCTCATTTTGAAACGAAAAGTGAGGCTTAGTCCATCTCCATTACATCTCTTACCATATAAATATTGGCGTCTACCAGTTTTAGCCCTCTGTAACACAATGTAACGTAACGTAACGTAACGCAAATCAACTTTTTGCAGTCCAAAATCTCATTTTGAAACGAAAAGTGAGGCTTAGTCCATCTCCATTACATCTCTTACCATATAAATATTGGCGTCTACCAGTTTTAGCCCTCTGTAACACAATGTAACGTAACGTAACGCAAATCAACTTTTTGCAGTCCAAAATGTCATTTTGAAACGAAAAGTGAGGCTTAGTCCATCTCCATTACATCTCTTACCATATAAATATTGGCGTCTACCAGTTTTAGCCCTCTGTAACACAATGTAACGTAACGTAACGCAAATCAACTTTTTGCAGTCCAAAATGTCATTTTGAAACGAAAAGTGAGGCTTAGTCCATCTCCATTACATCTCTTACCATATAAATATTGGCGTCTACCAGTTTTAGCCCTCTGTAACACAATATAACGTAAAGTAACGTAACGCAAATCAACTTTTTGCAGTTCAAAATGTTATTTTGAAACGAAAAGTCAGGCTTAGTCCATCTCCATTACATCTCTTACCATATAAATATTGATGTCTACCAGTTTTAGACCCTGTAACACATTGTAACGTAACGTGGTAATCATCCTCATATTTCTACAGACCAAATAACATTTTTAAATGAAAGTATGACTTAGTCCATCTCCATTACATATCTTACCATATAAATATTGGCGTCTACCAGTTTTAGCCCTCTGTAACACAATGTAACGTAACCTAACGTAACGCAAATCAACTTTTTGCAGTCCAAAATGTCATTTTTAAATGAAAGTATGACTTAGCCCATCTCCATTACATCTCTTACCATATAAATATCGACCTCTACCAGTTTTAGCCCTCTGTAACACAATGTAACGTAACGTAACACAAATCAACTTTTTGCAGTCCAAAATGTCATTTTGAAACGAAAAGTGAGGCTTAGTCCATCTCCATTACATCTCTTACCCTATAAATATTGGTGTCTACCAGTTTTAGACCCTGTAACACATTGTAACGTAACGTGGTAATCATCCTCATATTTCTACAGACCAAATAACATTTTTAAATGAAAGTATGACTTAGTCCATCTCCATTACATCTCTTACCATATATATATTGACCTCTACCAGTTTTAGCCCTCTGTAACACAATGCAACGTAACATAACGTAACGCAAATCAACTTTTGCAGTCCAAAATGTCATTTTTAAATGAAAATATGACTTAGCCCATCTCCATTACATCTCCTTCCATATGAATATTACGGACTACCAGTTTTAGCCCTCTGTAACACAATGTAACGTAACGTGGAAAATCAACTTTGTCGGATGACCAAATAACATTATTGAAAATAACATCCATGTTTAGCCATTACATCCAAACACAAGAAAAATATTACCGCTTTCTTGAGAAACTTATATGTGGAGATCAGATCTCCAGAGTCCACACAATAAGCCGCACATCACACATCTTCTGTTTTCAAATCACAGCTCGCATCTAATTTAATGTTATTTTTTATTTTTTTGCAGAAACTATGTTTTCAGATTATGCTCAATGTCAGCAATTACTATTCGTATCATCAAAGTCCTTTCAGTCAACAAAAACAAGCAGAGGTGCCGCATAAACCACTAAAGATTTGATGTATGCAAGGTACATCATTTTTGACAATTCTGTCGCCGACTCACCTTAGCGAGATGACTGCGCGCAACAGTACCCGAGCATTCTTAATAATTTTATTCAAGCACTGTTAACATAGCATAATGTAAGATTTTTTTCACATTTCATATCGCGTGTGTAGATTAGAGAGAGAAGGCAAACATAGCTTGCAGCTAGTCAAAACTTATCATAACAGATATGATTTCACAGAGTTTTCAACCTTTGCCAGTTTTTCAATGTTTTCTCTTCACTCGTGCTAAGTGAGTCAGACAAAATGTGACATTTCATTTCATTATTACCCAGGCAATATGCTATTAGCTAGATAGTCAAAACATATAACAAGCATTATTTCACAGGAAACTTTTTTTCTAGCAAATATGATTCCTTTAAGCAGTTCAACAAATCAAACACCAGCAGTCCGCAAATTCCCTTTAGTCAATAATCATCTTTTACAGTATTTCTTGACTAAAATAGCACTCCAAAACATAAGTGGTCATTTTTATTCTCACTGTCACACTATAGTCAATAATTTGTTTCGCAGAGTGACAAGTTATGCCTAGTGACGAGATTTCACGGTGAGCATAGTATAAGAGAGTTCACACTGTATTAATTACGGTCACGGTTATCCTATGTTATGTTTATGAAGATCATTACTTCTTATTTTTAACATTTTTTCTTGCCCCCAGCTTTTCCGTCTTCTCATATTCTTTTTCAAATAAAGTTCGCATACTGTTTTCCAGTAGATTGGCTTCACATTACATATATTAATCAATTTTCAAATTCAGTTCAGTTTCTTTTCAATATCACAGCTTTGTTGTCCCCCTGCCAGTATCTAGTTCAAGACCTCTTATTATCATTGTCATTAATACTGCTATCATCAACCATGTATTGGATGTCTCAGACATTCAGTTAACAACAACTTAGTAAGTGTTTAATGAACGCGAGAATCACTTCATGTGCGCTCATTTTAGTTTAGTTTAAAGTTTTCCATTTTGAATTAATACTACTATCACCAACTATGTATTGGATAGCTCAGACATTCAGTTAACATCTCAGTAAGTGAAAATCACTTCATGTGAGCTCATTTTTAGTTTAGGATAAGGATTTTCCATCGTGAAATACTATTATCATTAACCAGGTATTGGGTGGCTCTACCATTCAGTTTACATCTCAGTAACTGTTTACTGAACATTGTTATCCCTCCATGCGACCTCATTTTTTAGTTTAAAGTTTCTCCATCGTAAAAAATAAAATATTACTATCACCAGCCATGTATTGGGTGGCTCAACCATTCAGTTTACAACTCAGTAACAGTTTACTGAACATAGATATCCCTCCATGTGACCTCATTTTTTAGTTTAAAGTTTCTCCATCGTAAAAAATTAAATATTACTATCACCAGCCATGTATTGGATGGCTCAACCATTCAGTTTACATCTCAGTAACTGTTTACTGAACATTGTTATCCCTCCATGCGACCATATTTTTTAAGTTTAAAGTTTCTCCATCGTAAAAAAAAAAATATTACTATCACCAGCCATGTATTGGGTGGCTCAACCATTCAGTTTACAACTCAGTAACAGTTTACTGAACATAGATATCCCTCCATGTGACCTCATTTTTTAGTTTAAAGTTTCTCCATCGTAAATAAAAAATAAAATATTACTATCACAAACCTCGTATTGGCCGGCTCCAGCATTCAGTTTACAACTCAGTAAGTGTTTACTGAATGCAAAATCGCCACATGTGTGGTCATTTAGTGTAAAGTTTCTCAATCTTAAAATATTGCTATCATCATCAACCATGCATTGGCCGGCTTAGTCTTTCAGTTTACAACTCAGTAAGTGTTTACTGAATGCAAAATCGCTACATGTGTGGTCATCTAGTTTAAAGTTTCTCAATCTTAAAATATTACTATCATCATCAACTATGCATTGGCTTGCTTAATCTTTCAGTTTACAACTCAGTGAGTGTTAACTGAACGCTGAACGTCGAAATCATTTCCTGTGTGGCCATTTTTTACTTGAACCCGTCTCCACTCCAAACCAGTCAGGACCTGCGGTCCTGACTCGGACCGCAGGTCCGGTTTGGAGTGGAGACGGCTTGAATAAAATTATTAAGAATGCTCGGGTACTGTTGTGCGCAGTCATCTCGCTAAGGTGAGTCGGCGACAGAATTGTCAAAAATGATGTACCTTGCATACATCAAATCTTTAGTGGTTTATGCGGCACCTTTGCTTGTTTTTGTTGACTGAAAGGACTTTGATGATACGAATAGTAATTGCTGACATTGAGCATAATCTGAAAACATAGTTTCTGCAAAAAAAAAAAAATAACATTAAATTAGATGCGAGCTGTGATTTGAAAACAGATGTGTGATGTGCGGCTTATTGTGTGGACTCTGGAGATCTGATCTCCACATATAAGTTTCTCAAGAAAGCGGTAATATTTTTCTTGTGTTTGGATGTAATGGCTAAACATGGATGTCATTTTCAATATTGTTATTTGGTCATCCGACAAAGTTGATTTTTCACGTTACGTTACATTGTGTTACAGAGGGCTAAAACTGGTAGTCCGTAATATTCATATGGAAGGAGATGTAATGGAGATGGGCTAAGTCATACTTTCATTTAAAAATGACATTTTGGACTGCAAAAGTTGATTTGCGTTACGTTACGTTACATTGTGTTACAGAGGGCTAAAACTGGTAGAGGTCGATATTTATATGGTAAGACATGTAATGGAGATGGGATAAGTCATACTTTCATTTAAAAATTACATTTTGGACTGCAAAAAGTTGATTTGCGTTACGTTACGTTACGTTACATTGTGTTACAGAGGGCTAAAACTGGTAGACGCCAATATTTATATGGTAAGAGATGTAATGGAGATGGACTAAACCTCAGTTTTCGTTTCAAAATGACATTTTGGACTGCAAAAAGTTGATTTGCGTTACGTTACGTTACATTGTGTTACAGAGGGGTAAAACTGGTAGACGCCAATATTTATATGGTAAGAGATGTAATGGAGATGGACTAAGCCTCACTTTTCGTTTCAAAATGACATTTTGGACTGCAAAATGTTGATTTGCGTTACGTTACGTTACATTGTGTTACAGAGGGCTAAAAACTTGCAGACCGTAATATTTATATGCTATGAGATGTAATGGAGATATTGTGTTTGGCTAAATGGGGTTCACATTTCAATAATGATATTCGGACAACAGCCAGAAAGTTGATCTCCGCGTTACTTAATGAAAATATAATGCGATGCAATCGTGTGCTAATATTTTATTTGTGTTTAGAATGTAAGGGCTATAGGAGATTATCTAGACTTGCATACATTTTCAAATGCTATTTATGTAGGCAGTAGAAAGTCTGTTTTCCCATTACGTTACATTGACTGTGTTACAAGAACTGAAAATAGACATAGCCCAGAGCTATTTCACTATCGACTCATCCGGTCTTATTCTCATCGATTGGTGTTTACATTTGGATGATGTAGATCTTAAGAGAGACAGCCTTGAACTCGGGGATAATGAACAAGTCAATTTAATAATAGTATCAAGGCTGTGTTTTTCCATATTGTCGTATATATGTTTACTTTGCTTGGAATTTGTATGTGTGGAACATTGCACACCTAAGGGAGAGAGAATGAACGGCACGTTTGAGGTATAGCGAGGACTGACCGTGATGTGTATGTTTGTTTTACCACAGTGAATATGAAGCTATATTATGCTATGTCTATCAGTTGTTGAATAAACGCTACGTTACGTTATGTGATACAAGAACTAAACAAGTTTGTGGTAATATTTTATTGTGTTTGGATGTAATGGCTAAACATGGTTTACATTTCATTATTCAGACATCGGACAGAAAGTTGCTCGTTACTCTTAAAATGTTATTTGGGTAAAGAACGAAGTTACTATATTGTTCACGTTGCATTAATGATATTTGAGCAAAGAACGATGTCATCATGTTGGTCGTGTTACCTTACAAGGTTATAAGGATGAGAGTGATGGGGGCTCGAAAATTTACATTAGTCGTCCATCCTCTGGTGCGCTGTCAGTCTAAGTGAAATGAAAAAAGATACGTGAACAGCGGCAGCAGGAGAAAGGAAATGATGATACTTTCCCACAACTATTAAATGATCTGCAGAGAGAGAGAGAGAGAGAGAGAGAGAGAGAGAGAGAGAGAGAGAGAGAGAGAGAGAGAGAGAGAGAGAGAGAGAGAGAGAGAGAGAGAGAGAGAGAGAGAGAGAGAGAGAGAGAGAGAGAGAGAGAGAGAGAGAGAGAGAGAGAGAGAGAGAGAGAAACCACTGACTGCTATGTATATCCCATGCAGTTGTGTTTACAACAAATTATGATTTGTTATAATAATAAGATTGAAGACCAGCTTATGACTGGATATTCTTAAAAAATGCTATTTGAGCGAAGAATGATGATACCATGTTGGTCACATTGCGATACAAGGTTATACATATGATCAGAAATAATACTAAGGCTTTGCACAGAACATCCGGTCTGGGAAGGGTGTAGTGATACTTGATGGTAAGGAGAGAGGATAGGGGTGGGAGGGGGTAGGGGTTAGGTGGGGGTGGATGGGGAGAGGGTAAGGCCATCCCACTACCTAGTCCATCAATCTCACAACGTCTCAAACCGCCGCGAAGGTTAGACCTTAACGAGATGGCATGCCGTTTCATTCATTCAGGAGTCTTGAACATTCTGCGACATTGTCTCGCTATGATAACGCCGTTGTGTGATACAAGGTCTGCACAGCAGTAATGGGTGTAGGAAGAAGAGGTGATGGAGACATGCATACATTTCAATGATATTTATTTGAGCCAGCAGATGTTGTGATCACAGTTAACAAGAATAAAACTGGCTCGTCATGATTGTAACTTGCTTAACTAAAAATTAATTGTTGGGGTTCAGTCCTGGACTCCTTTATGAGTCTCTGCAAGCCTTTACTGCCCATATGACTGCCTTGTGTGAGAATGGACTGTTTAGCAACACGTAGGTAGTTCTTGACACACTATGTAACCCGCATATAATGTAGAGAGAGAGAAGCTGTATAAATAATCAGATGGCTTGTTAATCAATGTGTGTCAAACTCCCAGGACTGCATTTTGGAATTTGTATGTTGCGCACATCTCCATTTCCTTAACGAAAACGCAGTGGGTAATGGATTCCCAACCACTTCCGCCGTGTCTGAGGAAGTAATGGCAGTCATTGCCTACCCTCCGGGAGGGGAAGATATAACCAAACTACTTGGAAAAGACTCTTCAGTTACCCTCTAACCAGTGACCAATACGCACACCCCTCCGCGGACATTGAAAAACGCTTAAGGGTAATGGTTCACATCCGTCCAACTCTATCACCTATACACTCCTACGCCACCAACTGTTTACCTCATCTCATTCACAACTTAAGAGTGACTGCTCTCTCTTTCTATTCATCCTTCTCCTCCTCCTCCACACTTCATACCATGTATGACCCAACTGTTACCCTAATGCAGCATCTCCAAACACAGCTGCATAGCTCGAAGAAAATAGACTTGAAAAAACGATTAAGGCAAATGGACCACATCCCTCCTGCTGGACTCTACTCTCTCATCCTCTCCCACTTACGGCTTCCTGTAGGGGAAGCTAATGGTTTGTCAAAACCGCAAATGACCCCTGAGGAGTCTCACGCCGAGGGGAAGGTCCCCTCACCCTTCCATCCCTCCCTCCCTCCCTCACCCCTCCCCCACCCCAAACAACATAACAGACTATGTTGGGACCCCTCTCACATACACTCAGCCTCTACATAGCTTACTTACTTACTATCATCAAACTATTATCTTCACACAGGATTAAGTCTACGCCAAACATACATACATATTCATTTACTCTTTACTCTACCACATACTCTCCTACATCCACAACAACATATCCTCCACTCTTTCCTGACCACATACCCAAACACACGGAAAAAGCACCCCAAACCCCTGAGGACTAGAACCGCGCGCGCCACCTTCTCACCACATACCTCCGACACGCGCCAAACTTCCGGGAAAATCCCCACAAACCCTTGAGGACTAGACACCTGCGCGCCACCTGCCCAGGTGAGCCTCACGAGGCTCACCTGGGCAGATGGCGCGCGTGGTTCTAGTCCTCATCTTCCCTACTACGCTGGATACTCAGTTTTCTGTCAAACAGGACTCAGCGAGTAACGGTCAACCATATAATATAGACCGTGGTGCAACACTCACGCTAAGACTGTGATGCAGCACTTACGTTAAGACCGTGATGCAACACTCACGTTTGAACCGTGATGCAACACTCACGTTAGGACCGTGATGCAACACTCACGTTTGGACCGTGATGCAACACTCACGTTTGGACCGTGATGTAACACTCACTTTTGGACCGTGATGCAACACTCACGTTAGGACCGTGTTGCAACACTCACGTTAGGACCGTGTTGCAACACTCACGTTTGGACCGGGATGCAACACTCACGTTAGGACCGTGATGCAACACTCACGTTAGGACCGTGATGCAACACTCACGTTAGGACCGGGATGCAACACTCACGTTAGGACCGTGATGCAACACTCACGTTAGGGACCGTGATGCAACACTCACGTTAGGACCGTGATGCAACACTCACGATAGGATCGGGATGCAACACTCACGTTAGGACCATGATGCAACACTCACGTTAGGACCGTGATGCAACACTCACGTTAGGACCGTGATGCAACACTCACGTTAGGACCGGGATGCAACACTCACGTTAGGACTGTGATGCAACACTCACGTTAGGACCGTAATGCAACACTCACGTTAGGACCGTGATGCAACACTCACGTTTGGACCGGGATGCAACACTCACGTTAGGACCGTGATGCAACACTTACGTTAGGACCGTGATGCAACACTCACGTTAGGACCGTGATGCAAAACTCACGTTAGGACCGAGATGCAACACTCACGTTAGGACCGTGATGCAACACTCACGTTAGGACCGTGATGCAACACTCACGTTTGGACCGGGATGCAACACTCACGTTAGGACCGTGATGCATCACTCACGTTAGGACCGTGATGCAACACTCACGTTAAGATCGGGATGCAACACTCACGTTAGGACCGTGATGCAACACTCACGTTAGGACCGTGATGCAACACTCACGTTAGGACCGTGATGCAACGCTCACGTTTGGACCAGGATGCAACACGCACGTTAGGACCGTGATGCAACACTCACGTTAGGACCGTGATGCAACACTCACGTTAGGATCGGGATGCAACACTCACATTAGGACCGTGATGCAACACTCACGTTAGGACCGTGATGCAACACTCACGTTAGGACCGTGATGCAACACTCACGTTAGGATCGGGATGCAACACTCACGTTAGGACCGTGATGCAACACTCACGTTAGGACCGTGATGCAACACTCACGTTAGGGACCGTGATGCAACACTCACGTTAGGACCGTGATGCAACACTCACGATAGGATCGGGATGCAACACTCACGTTAGGACCATGATGCAACACTCACGTTAGGACCGTGATGCAACACTCACGTTAGGACCGTGATGCAACACTCACGTTAGGACCGGGATGCAACACTCACGTTAGGACTGTTATGCAACACTCACGTTAGGACCGTAATGCAACACTCACGTTAGGACCGTGATGCAACACTCACGTTTGGACCGGGATGCAACACTCACGTTAGGACCGTGATGCAACACTTACGTTAGGACCGTGATGCAACACTCACGTTAGGACCGTGATGCAAAACTCACGTTAGGACCGAGATGCAACACTCACGTTAGGACCGTGATGCAACACTCACGTTAGGACCGTGATGCAACACTCACGTTTGGACCGGGATGCAACACTCACGTTAGGACCGTGATGCATCACTCACGTTAGGACCGTGATGCAACACTCACGTTAAGATCGGGATGCAACACTCACGTTAGGACCGTGATGCAACACTCACGTTAGGACCGTGATGCAACACTCACGTTAGGACCGTGATGCAACGCTCACGTTTGGACCAGGATGCAACACGCACGTTAGGACCGTGATGCAACACTCACGTTAGGACCGTGATGCAACACTCACGTTAGGATCGGGATGCAACACTCACATTAGGACCGTGATGCAACACTCACGTTAGGACCGTGATGCAACACTCACGTTAGGACCGTGATGCAACACTCACGTTAGGATCGGGATGCAACACTCACGTTAGGACCGTGATGCAACACTCACGTTAGGACCGTGATGCAACACTCACGTTAGGACCGTGATGCAACACTCACGTTAGGACCGAGATGCAACACTCACGTTAGGACCATGATGCAACTCTCACGTTTGGACCGTGATGCAACACTCACGTTTGGACCGGGATGCAACACTCACGTTAGGACCGTGATGCAACACTCACGTTAAGATCGGGATGCAACACTCACGTTAGGACCGTGATGCAACACTCACATTAGGACCGTGATGCAACACTCACGTTAGGACCGTGATGCAACACTCACGTTAGGACCGTGATGCAACACTCACGTTAGGAGCGTGTTGCAACACTCACAACTCACATTCCCATCAAGTGTTTAACGATGTATTCTTGCGAGATTTTAATGTTTTATTGATAATATGTAAATTTTATTGAAGTTAGCGATTGAATAAATCAACAAAAGGTGATAGAAAATATAACTAACAAGTGAATAAATAGAGGAATAATAAAGATAATGAATAAATAAAATGTGACTGAAGAAACAAATTGTATAAGATTGAACAGCTAATAAATAGGATAGGACTAATATTGAAGGTTTTAACTAGTGAATATAAAAAAATAAATGATTTTGGTAATCATTTATATTTTAATCACTTTTTTATAAGTGATTAAATGTAAAAAAATTGGTGATTGCATAGTAAATGAGGCATTAAAAATAGATAAAATCATATAAACAGATTCAATAAAGTTGCCATAACTGAGAAATTAAACATGATTGAACATTGAAAATGTGATTATATAGATGAAAATTGTGATTAAATTATTATAAATGAACTATTATTTATAAACTAAAGGGAAAAAGAAAGATGCAAAGAGAGAGTTCGAACTGTGGGGAAAAATTATTTCCCATTGAATAATTAATAAAGGCGACTAAACAGATAAATATACGTGATTAAATATCTAGAAAAGGGTGATTGGGTTAATAAATAAATGACGACAACAAATAAAGATGAAGTGATGAAAAGAGAAAATTTTAAACATATTTATTGATAAATAAAACGTGATTGAACATATAAAATGTGATTAAATAGATGAAGAATAGTACAGGATTAAAACTTAATTATTTCATAGTCAATATACGTTTTTTTTTTAATAATACATTAGGTACATCTGCATTTGTGCAGCTACCCTGATCTATATGAAGTGGAGTACAGTGTGTGAAAAGGTCACTACTTGATGCTAAAAAATCCCAATCACACAGGATGGTTAGTCATACAGAGGCATATGATAGGCAGTCTGCACTGGCAGACTCCGGATGCATTTTGAGGATATCATCAACACAAGAGTGAGTAAGGTAACAGTGGTAATAAAAGTCCCCATCTTGCAGGATGGTTAGTCATACAGTAGCATGCACTGGCAAATTTTGGGTGCAATATGAGGATATCAAGAATACGAGAGTGAATAATGTAATTGCAACTCCAGGTACCTCATGCCAACTGGTCTGAAAGGTCTAATAACTGGGCATTCGGTATTCTAGTGTGGGAGATCAGCCGCAGTTATGCTCACAGAGTTTGCACCTGGAGTGCTCAGGATTGGGAGACCTGTCACCTGTAGCCACCTGCCACAGGTAACGGTAACCCAACCTGATCCTTGCAACCACTGTGTCGCACAGTCTGATGGACGTTTTGTGCTGCCCATAGATATAGGTTTCAGATCTGAACAAATCATAGCTATTAATACTAGTACTTTCAGGTCTTTGGGAGTCAGTACTTTCTTTCCTATCAGACCTGAGTGTTTGGATCAATACAGTTTTGACAGTAGAGATGGGAATACCTAGATCTAATTCAACTTCATCTTTGTTGCACGCTAATTTGGCTGCAATGTCTGTCTCATTATGATGGGTTATATTCATGTGTGAAGGTATATAGTCAATATATGGAAAAAAGGAAGGTCTGTGTACCGTGGAGTTCGAACTGGTGACCGCGTGAACACCGGGTCCGACCTCCCATTCAGGCCACGACGCTTCCTGCTTAATGAAGAACTCAGCAGTCATACATTCATCCACTTCATCATACGTCATCAATTGACATTTGAAGCAAGCGAAGAAAAATAAGGAAGGAAAAGAATTTTTGTGAGGTAAGGTAAGGAAACTATGAGGTGAAAGTACTAGGCCTGTATGATTATATAGCGCTTTGAAGTGATATTAAGATCATCCGGAATATATAAGGACGAAATATATGAATGGAAGCTATCACTTTGACCATCGGGGGATCGAACGCGGACTCTGCAAGAAGCGAGAGGACGGAGTGGGGTAACGGTGCCCAAGCACTTGGACCATCGGGGATTGAACACAAACGTATTTTATAAGCAGCACAGATCTAATAAATTTAAGCAAACTGAATTGTACACAATTGTTCTCACTAGTTCTTTATGGTATATGAATAAGGTTTTAAACTTGGTATTTATCCAATAAAATATAAAAAATTGCAAAGGCATAGATTTTGACATTGATGTACTCACCTAGATGTGCTCACTTAGATGTTCTTACACTAATCATCAATCTCTCATCTTGTTTAAAACATAAGTAATTATGATATTTTAAGCTGATTTTGTAATGTTCATGTTTGTTTTAGTATTTATCGCATGGTAGAAATTTCATTGAAAGATTAGAGAAAAAGGTATTATCAGTATATATGACGAATAGATTAGATTCAGATTTTTCTATTAGTTGGCATACACGAATGCATACATACATATTCTGAGTGTTGCAAGATTTAGGAATAGTATTTTGTGAGGGTTGCAACACTGGGATCAGATGTTGTGAGATTTGCAAAACACAAAAAAACATATTGGAAAACTCCTAACACGGAAATTATGTAATGTAATAAGTTATTCCAGACCGGTGCAACACTCATAATACGTTGGTGTTGTGTTGCAACACTCACAACACGTTATTACTGTTTCGCAATACAATATGACTAATAAATTACATAATATAAAAAAGTTTCTAGAATTCGTAAATAAAATGTGATTGAATATTTAAAATTTAATTAAACAGATGAAAAATAGTTTTAGATTAAAATTAAAGTATTATCTGCGTAATATATGGAAAAAGGAAGCTCAAATGGCGTTCAGAGAGTTCGAACTGGTGACCGCGTGAACACCGGATACGACCTCCCAGTCTGGCCACGACCCTTCCTGCTTATAATGAAGAACTCATCACTCATACATTCCTCCACATCATCATCATACATCATCATGTGACATATAAGACATGATGAGAGAAAATCAGTGAGGAAAAAAATTCCCTGTGAGGAGGCGAAGTAAGGTAAGGTAAGGTAATAATGAGGTGAAAGTACTGCTCTAGTATAATTATAGCGCTTGTTAAGGATATTTGGATGAGCTGGGATATATAAGAACGGATTGAAGGAGCGGTGCCCAACCACTTCGACCATCGGGGATCGAACAAAAATATATTTTATATACAGCATAGATCTAAATAAATTAAAGCAAAATGAAGTGTATAAATTTCTCACCAATTATTCAAGATATATCAACAAAGTTTAGAACTTTGCATTTGTCTAATTAATAATTTTTTGGGATAGGTTGTTTATAAGTAAGATGTTCACCTAGTGTATTCACCTAGACGTGTTCACCTAGTGTATTCACCTAGACGTGTTCACCTAGTGTATTCACCTAGACGTGTTCACCTAGTGTGTTCACCTAGACGTGTTCACCTAGTGAGTTCACCTAGACGTGTTCACCTAGTGTATTCACCTAGACGTGTTCACCTAGTGTGTTCACCTAGACGTGTTCACCTAGTGAGTTCACCTAGACGTGTTCACCTAGTGTATTCACCTAGACGTGTTCACCTAGTGTGTTCACCTAGACGTGTTCACCTAGACATGTTCACTTACATGTGTTCACCTAGTGTTCACCCTAATAATCATTGTTTCTTCTTGTTCAAAGGTAAAAATATTAATAAGACCTGAGGCTGATTTTGTACAATTCAAGTTGTTGTTTTTTACAATGATAACATGATTGAAATTATCTCTATATAATTTGTTTTTAGTAATGAACGAATGAGAGTAAATAAAGACAATATCAGTGTATTTGACGTATAGATCACATATTGATTTTTCTTATAGTTGGCCTCAAGCGTTGAAAGCCAGAAACACCAGATGGACAGACAATTATTTTATAAAGCATTTTAATTTATGTTTTAAATATTTTCCCTTCATCTACATTCAAAGAGAAACAAAATTACACAGATATAACACGAATGCATACACGTGTTGTGAGTGTTGCAACACAGAGGAATAATAACTTGTAAGTGTTGCAACACAAAAAGCATGATGAGAGTGTTTCAATACAGAAATGAGGTGTTTTGAGTGTTGCAGTACAAGAATTTGGTGAGTGTTGCTACACGGGAATAACGTGTTGTGGTTGTAGGAAAACAAGAATGTTTTGTATTTAAAAACGGACAAAATTTGCTGTGTATTGCTAAACACATTATTCCGGCGTTTCAACACTTTTACACACCTAAACACAACACACATGAGTTTACTCCCTGAGAGTTATTCTGCCAGGCCTGACCTAACTAAGAAGTCAAGGAGATATAGTCCTGGATATTTATATAATAAACAATCGGTTTAATTTGACGAGTAGTTTAAAAGTATGGGCAGTAAACAAGGATATAAATAAATGACTTGACATGGGATGTGGAGAATTTGCTGGAGGTGTGAGGCTCGCTTCAGGGGGGGGGGGGGGGGAAGCTTGACCTCAATTGAGCTGAAGAAATCATGAGGGGAACGCGTGCTCCGTTAAAGCTCCTGGTGGAGAAGAACCCCTGTTTGATATACCTTCAAGAAGACGGAAGTGGACGGACTTTTCGACAGTGGAATAAGTTTGTAGACGTGTCAGCTCAAGTCGTGGACTGCAGGAAGAGTGGTAAAGTAGTACTGAAGCATTTTTCGTTGGGCAGCTTATGAGTGCCCTGTCGAGTATCGGCCACGGAGCACCCTCGACTGAACAAATTCTGTGGTAAGCCCATTTTATCCAGTTGACAGTGATTGCCTGTAGTGGTCGTGTGCCAAGCTACCGTTAGCGAGTGTTTATTGATACATTGGCATATTGTATTGAAGCAGAAAGTTTAAATAAGAGAGTAAAGATGGAGGAACGTCTTGGAGGGCGGAGCGACGCATCCAACCTCTTCGCAGGCCCGTGGCTAACTGACTGAGGGCGGTGGGCTCACGGCGGCGGTATCTGCCTCTAGACCCGGACGGGTGTGGGGAAGCATGGATTCGTCAGAATGGGGAAGTCCCCTCACAGCGTTCGGGAATCAGAGAGGTGTAGAGTGAAGATATTATGTTAGGTGAATATTTTAGTTATATGTTAGCAGGGAAATATTTTATTGGCGTGTCAATGGGTTGCAGGTTTGTCTGAGGAAGGAGTTGATGGGAGAACGTTGAGGCCAGAGAAGAAGTTACTGAGTGGAACGTCAATGGCTGTAGGAGTGGATGTTGAGCTCTGACAAAGAGCAGAGCCTCATAGTGAGGAGGTGGATCTCAAACTGTGGGAAGAGGAGCAGTGAAGTGACGATTTACATGTTTCTGTGGAATCAGTGGTGGAGTACCACTGGCATCCGAGGAAAACTTCGTGGTACAGCAGCCTGGAAGATTTGTAGAGTATTCTGGTAGATAATCGTAGAAGAACCTGGAGACGTTCAGGGCAGTGAGCCTCTGATTGTAGAGAAGAGGTTCCTAGTGATTACATACAGAGACTTGATAGAGTGTTTGAGTGTCATTAGCGTGCATGACTCAGTTGGAGGTGAGTGATTGAACGTTTGTAGCAAGGAATATTTATAACAATGTTTATAGTGTTGCAGCCATAGGCTGGATTTCCCTGTGTATATTTATATATTTTCTAGAGCTGATGGTGACTTATGGTATTGCAAGATTAAACTCACTTGGTGAGGTTGGTAGTATAAATGGTGAGCCTGGAGTTGGGCTACCACTTGATATAAGCAGCTGATACAGTGGTAGTGGATTGCAACCTGACCATAATAGCAAAGAGTGTTGAATCATTATTGTATCGTGAGTGTGTTGTATATATTCTCTGTATATAAAATGTTTATAACCAGCAGGTGTTTGCCCCTTGGTCTAGTGAGGCTTCCCAGAAGGTCGAAGAGAGAGAGAGAGAGAGAGAGAGAGAGAGAGAGAGAGAGAGAGAGAGAGAGAGAGAGAGAGAGAGAGAGAGAGAGAGAGAGAGAGAGAGAGAGAGAGAGAGAGAGAGAGAGAGAGAGACAGAGAGAGACAGAGACAGAGAGCGAGAGAGAGAGAGAGAGAGAGAGAGAGAGAGAGAGAGAGAGAGAGAGAGAGAGAGAGAGAGAGAGAGAGAGAGAGAGAGAGAGAGAGCGAGAGAGAGAGAGAGAGAGAGAGAGAGAGAGAGAGAGAGAGAGAGAGAGAGAGAGAGAGAGAGAGAGAGAGAGAGAGAGAGGCAGAGAGAGAGAGAGAGAGAGAGGCAGAGAGAGAGAGAGAGAGAGAGAGAGAGAGAGAGAGAGAGAGAGAGAGAGAGAGAGAGAGAGAGAGAGAGAGAGAGAGAGAGAGAGAGAGAGAGAGAGAGGGAGAGAGAGAGAGAGACAGAGACAGAGACAGAGAGAGAGAGAGAGAGAGAGAGAGAGAGAGAGAGAGAGAGAGAGAGAGAGAGAGAGAGAGAGAGAGAGAGAGAGAGAGAGAGAGAGAGAGAGAGAGAGAGAGAGAGAGAGAGAGAGAGAGAGAGAGCACCACAACTGTGGACTGGGTGGTTCAGAATTACAATTCAAAGAAAGGGAAATTGATGAGGTCATACTATATTAGGAGACAGTGGGGAGTCACAGTGAATCGAATTGGGTGTGTGCACGTGACAACGAGGCCAGTGTTGGAGCCGCACCCCCCTAAATGTGTGACGCTGAACCCCTCTCCAAGAGCAGGAAGCTTACAGGGTGATCTCATGATCAAAGTATAAGCACTCTACGGGTTTTGGTTGGTTGTACGGAAGGGACGTACGCACCTGCCTACAACAACTTAATAATATTTGGGGGTAGTCCGGGAGGGACACACTCGACCGATCAACCACACAATAATATTGGGGGCCTGTGTCCGGGAGAGTGAATTGACACCCTGTCCGAGATTGGATTGGTACACCCTTTGTGAAAATGAAAAGGTTGCACCAGGAAACAGTTGAAACAGATAGCGGAAAGATGTAGCATCAGGGTGAATGAATCTAAAGTAGCTGGGATAAAGGATGAAATCCTGAGGCAGATGAGAGCCAAGAGTGAAGTGGCAGAACAAGGAGCCCAGAAAGGTGCTGAAAGTGGAAAGGAGGATGATGGGCAGGATGAAGTGAGATCCCAGGGATCGAGTAGGAGCAGTAAGATTGGCCGCCGTAGCAAGAGTAGCCGGAATAGGAGCTTGGAAAGATTGCAGCTGGAGCTCCAGATGCAGCGTAAGGAGAGACAGTTCCAACTGGAAAGGTTGAAGTTAGAACATCAGATGAAAGATAAACATGAGAAAGAAAAGGAGAAAACCAGACAGGAGATAGAAAAAGAGAAAACCAGACTGGAGGTAGAAAAAGAGAAAACCAGACTGGAGGTAGAAAAAGAGAAGACCAGAATAAAGAACTGGAGTTAGAGCGGGAAAAAGAAAAAGAAAAAGACCAAGTCGAAAGGGAAAAAGATAGGACAAAACAAATGCAGATAGAAGCCAATAGAACCTTGGCTGAACAAATGATTGAACATGGGTTGCCAGATACACCAACCGTGTATCACACTCACCTAGACAATAGGGTTAGGGGAAAAGGTCATTCACCTGTTAGTACCCGAAGAGGCAGAGAGCTTCTTCGAGCATTTTGAAAAAGTAGCCAGAATCAAGAAGTGGCCACAGTAGGGATGGGCCCAACTGGTTCAGTTGAGATTGACCGGTGCTGACAGAGAGGCATACACTCAACTAACACTGATGCAACACTCACGTCAGGACCGTGATGCAACACTCACGTTAGGACCATGAAGCAACACTCACGTTAGGACCGTGAAGCAACACTCACGTTACGACCTTGAAGCAACACTCACATTAGGACCGTGATGCAACACTTACGTTAGGACCGTGATGCAACACTCATGTTAGGACGGTGATGCAACACTCACGTTAGGACGGTGATGCAACACTCACGTTAGGACGGTGATGCAACACTCACGTTAGGACCGTGATGCAACACTCACAACTTAAATTCCCATCAAGTGTTTAACATTGTATTCTTGACAGATAATTATGTTTTTTGCTAATATGTAAATTTTATGAAAGTTGGTGATTGAATAAATCAACAAAAGGTGATAGAAAATAAAATTAACAAGTGATTAAAAAGATGAATAAAAAATGAATGAATGAAAAACTTGACTGAATAAACAAATTATATATGTCTGACCAGCAAATAAATAGTGACTAAAGTGAGAAATATAGGTGATAAAATATATGAAAACGGGAGTTTGCATTGGTAAATGATGTTTGAATGATCCGATGAAATATTATAAATAGATATATTAAAGTTGCTGAAATTGACAAATAAAACATGATTGAACATTTAAAATGTGATTAAAAAGATGAAAATTGCGATTGAATATTAAAACTGAAGTATTATTTAACTAAATGAATAAATGAAGAGACGATGAACATGGTCGAACTGGTGACCGCGTGAACACTGGGTCGAACCTCTCAGTCTGAACACAACGTTTGCTGTTTAAAGAAAAACTCAGCTGTCATACATTCATTCACTTCATCATACATTTTTAAGTGAAAATTGACGCCAGAGAAGTAAAAATCTGTGAGGAAAAATATTTTCTTCATTGAAGTCTTGAGTTAATACAATCTTTATGATAGATGAATTACATGTTTTAACTAAATTATGTAATATTTATTATAGTTTCTACGGTAATTATGGTATAATATTATAGTAACTATAAAAATGCCTTAACTGTTACTATAATATTATAGTAACAGTTAAGGCATTATGGTAATTTTTACGGTAAATACAAGAATATTCCTTTATATTCACATTGGAAGTATGAACATTCCTGTAAATATGTTACAGGATTCATAACATAATTGATTATATTTTATATCGATGCTAGAGAGGAATTAAGTAATCCAGAATGAGATCCTAGCTATGCACGAAAATCTACTTATACACAAAAACTAAATGTTCAGACTTAACATGAATGCATTCACACAAGTTGAGAGCTTTGCAACCATCGGAACAGCGTGTTGTGAACGTTTCAATAAAAGAATTAGTTGTTGTGAGTGTTGCAACACATGAATGATGTGATACTGTGGCAACACAGAAGTGTTGTGTGTGTTGACACACAAGACTATCATATTTGTTCTGAATGTTGCAACAAATATTACTATAGCGTGAGTGATGCATCACGTTATTTATGTGTTGCAATGATGCACTCACCACGTATTATCCTTGTATTGCAATGTTCAACTCTCACAACATAATATCCCTGTGTTGCATCCCTCAAACCACATTATTTCTGTGTTGCAACTCTCGCAACACGTTATTCCTGTCCGTAAACACGCAACATACACAAGACGTTATTCCTGTCCTCTGCACCTTTTACAGGAAGTTCTTCTTGCATTACACCGTCGCAACACTCACAACACATTATTACTGTGTTTCAGCGTTCATAACACTTTATTTCTGCGTTTGATTATTCACAAAACTTTTGTTCTGTGGTGCAACACTCACAACATGCCACTCCTGAGTTGCAACACGCACAACTGGTTATTAGTGGTGCAACTCTCACAACACGCCAATCTTGTGTTGCAATGATGTAACACAACACTCCCAATCTATTATTTATGCATGCAACACTTGCAGAACGTTATTTCTGTGTTGCACTACTCACAAAATGGCATTTATGTTTTGTAACTCTCACAACATGTTATTCCTTCGTTGCATCGCTGCATCACTCACAACATGTTATTCCTTTGTTGCATCGCTGCATCACTCACAACATGTTATTGCTGTGTTGCATCGCTGCATCACTCACAACATGTTATTCCTTCGTTGCATCGCTGCATCACTCACAACATGTTATTGCTGTGTTGCAACACTCATAAGACGTTAGCAACGTGATGCAACACTCCACTCGTTTTCTCATCAAGCGTTAAACGTTGTGTTATTGCACGATTTAAATTGTTCATTGCTAATATGTAAATTTCTAGTGATTGAAAAGATAGATAAAATGTGATGGATATATGGATAAGTTATAAATAGATCAAAAGAAAACATTAAATAAACAACTAAAACGGGAGAAAATAAATAAATTATATGCAAATGAATAGTTATTAAAGATGATTACATGTATAAATACAAGTGATTAAGTATCAAATAAATGTGAATGGATTAATAAAGACATGATGATTAAAGAAATAATTAAAATGTGATAAATAAATATGTAAAATGTGCTGGAATAGATCTATAAAGTGATTAAATATTAAAGGGGATTAAACAGATGAAAAAGTAGGACTCAATAATTCTAACTATTATTTGGGTGTATATATAGAAAAGGAATTGCCTGCGACACTGTCGAACTGGTGACCACGTCAACACCGGGTCCGACCACCCAGTCTGACCACGACGCTTCCTGCTTAATGAAGAACTCATCAGTCATACATTCATCCACTTCATCATACATCTTCAACTGACAATTCAGGCGTGTGAAGGAGAAAGTCGGGAAGGAAAATTAATCTTTATGAGAAGAGGATGTAAGATAAGGAAATGATGAGATGAAAGCGCCAGGCTAGTATGAATATATAACACTTGGAAGGGACATTAGGATGGGCTAGGATGTGAGGACGGAGTGAAGGAACGGTGCTCAACCACTTGGACCATCGGGGATCGAACACTGACCCTGCAAGAAGCGAAAGTATGAGTGGAAAAACAGTTTATGGCAGTTAAAATGTTATTGATTACATAAGTTTATTTACCCAAGAGAAGAAAGAGTCGTGAATAAAAACCTAACTTTAGGTAAAACTTGTGATATTCATAACCAAAAATAAACACAGACTTAACACGAATGTACACACACACACATTAAAACACACGCAGTGTGTACTCACATATTTGTGCTTGCGGGGGTTGAGCTTTGTCTCTTTGGTCCCGCCTCTCAACTGTCAATCAACTGGTGTACAGATTCCTAAGCCTACTGGGCTCTATCATATCTACATTTGAAACCGTGTATGGAGTCAGCCTCCACCACATCACTTCCTAGTGCATTCCATTTACTAACTACTCTGACACTGAAAAAATTCTTTCTAATGTCTCTGTGGTTCATTTGGGTGCTAAGTTTCTTCCCGTGTCCCCTTGTCCGTGTTCCACCCGTGCTGAAGAGTTTGTCTTTGTTCACCCTGTCAATTCCCCTGAGAAATTTGTAGATGGTTATCATGTCTCCCCTTTCTCTTCTGTTTTCCAGGGACGTAAGGTTCAGCTCCTTCAGCCTTTCCTCGTAGCTCATGCCTCTTAAATCCGGGTCAAGTCTGGAGGCATACCGCTGAATCTTCTCTAACTTTGTCTTGTGTTTAACTAGATATGGACTCCAGGCAGGAGCTGCATAGTCTGACATAAGTGGTATACAAGGTCCTGAATGATTCCTTACACAAGTTTCTAAAGGCAGTTCTTATGTTGGCCAACCTAGCATATGTCGCTGATGATATCCTTTTGATTTGAGTCTCTGGGGATAGGTTCCGTGTGATATCAACCCCCAGATCTTTGTCTCTATTTGTCTCTTGCAGGATTTCACCTCCCAGATGGTACCTCTGTTCAGCCTTCTGCTCCCTTCGCCTAATTTCATTACTTTACACTTTCCTGAGTTGAACTTTAGCAGCCACTTTCTAGATAATTCCTCCAGTTTTTCCAGATCATCCTGTTGTCTCTGTCTATATTCGTCTGTCTTAATTCTTCTCATAATTTTTGTATCATCAGCAAACATTGAGACGAATGAGACTATACCCTCTGGAAGATCAAACAGGTCTCCTGTTTCCAGTGACCTGTTATACACCATAGAGAATGGCACACTTAGTGCCTCTGCACCTTCTTTTAGTATCCACGGTGAGAATCTGTCAGGCCCAACAGCCTTTCTCACATTCAGCGCCAACAGATTCCTATTGACCTCATCACTGGTGAGGTAAAATTCCTCCAAGGTTCTTTTCTCTAGTGTCGTAAGGTTCAGTTCCTGCAGACGCTCTTCATATCACATCCCTCGTAATTCTGGGACAAGCCTCGTCGCAAACCTCTGAACCTTCTCCAGTTTCTTTATGTGTTTCTTCAGGTGGGGGCTCCATGATGGCGCGGCATACTCTAAGACGGGTCTCACGTAGGCAGTGTAAAGCGCCCTAAAAGCCTCCTCATTTAGGTTTCTGAATGAAGTTCTAATTTTCGCCAGTGGAGAGTACGCTGCTGTCGTTATCCTATTTATATGTGCCTCAGGAGTTAGATTAGGTGTCACATCCACTCCCAGGTCTCTTTCTCGAATCGTTACAGGTAGGCTGTTCCCCTTCATTGTGTACTGTCCCTTTGGTCTCCTATCACCTGATCCCATTTCCATAACTTTACATTTACTGGTGTTAAACTCCAGTAGCCATTTCCCTGACCATCTCTGCAACCTGTTTAAGTCCTCTTGGAGGATCCTACAATCCTCGTCTGTCACAACTCTTCTCATTAATTTTGCGTCATCCGCAAACACTGACATGTATGATTCTACTCCTGTAAACATATCATTTACGTAAATTAGAAAGAGGATTGGTCCCAGCACCGATCCATAAGGTACTCCACTTGTTACTGTTCGCCAGTCCGACTTCTCGCCCCTTACCATTACCCTCTGGCTCCTTCCTGTTAGGTAGTTCTTCACCCATACTAGGGCCTTTCCGCTTACTCCTGCCTGCCTCTCAAGTTTGTATACCAGTCTCATGTGCGGTACTGTATCAAAGGCCTTTTGGCAGTCAAGAAATATGCAGTCTGCCCAGCCTTCTCTGTCCTGCCTTATCCTTGTTACTTTATCACAGAATTCTAAAAGGTTTGTTAGGCATGATTTCCCTGTCCAGAACCCATGTTGGTGCTTGTTTACAAACCCAATGCTCTCCAGGTGCTCAACAAGTCTTAGGCTAATTATTCTTTCAAGTATTTTGCAGGGGATGCTTGTCAGTGATACGGGTCTGTAGTTAAGTGCCTCCTCACTATCACCTTTCTTGAAAATCGGTACGACATTTGCCTCCTTCCAGCTACTGGGCAATTCTCCTGACATAAGTGACTCATTAAAGATCATTGCCAGCGGCACGCTGAGAGCCTGCGCTGCCTCTTTAAGTATCCACGGTGATACTTTGTCTGGTCCAACAGCTTTATTTGCATCCAGTGTTGTCAACTGTTTCATTACCTCCTCTGCTGTCACGTCTATATCTAGTCTTTCATCTAGGGTAATCGCTTCTAACAATGGGAGCTGCTCAGGTTCGGTTGTGAACACTCCATGGAAGTTTGCATTCAGTACCTCGCAGATTTGCTCGTCGCTTTCTGTATATGCCCCTTCAGTTTTCCTCAGTCTTGTCACTTGGTCATTTACCGACATCTTCCTTCTTATATGG
>NC_091150.1:15078388-15233388 GCF_040958095.1 Procambarus clarkii
GTATTTTATCAAACCGTTATTAGTATAATAGATCTCGTAATAATTTTGCAAAAATAATGGCATTTACTATTTTTAAAAGATTATTAGCAAATTTACAGAAATGGTGCATTCGGAAGACAAAACCGTGGTAGACATGGTTGGAACAAGTTAGGTGAGAGGGTGGTGGAGGCCAAAACCATAATCATAATCATCTGTATCAAACCTTATTACAGGTAAAACCAGTAGGCAGTCTACTGTATTTTATCAAACCGTTATTAGTATAATAGATCTCGTAATAATTTTGCAAAAATAATGGCATTTACTATTTTTAAAAGATTATTAGCAAATTTACAGAAATGGTGCATTCGGAAGACAAAACCGTGGTAGACATGGTTGGAACAAGTTAGGTGAGAGGGTGGTGGAGGCCAAAACCATAATCATAATCATCTGTATCAAACCTTATTACAGGTAAAACCAGTAGGCAGTCTACTGTATTTTATCAAACCGTTATTAGTATAATAGATCTCGTAATAATTTTGCAAAAATAATGGCATTTACTATTTTTAAAAGATTATTAGCAAATTTACAGAAATGGTGCATTCGGAAGACAAAACCGTGGTAGACATGGTTGGAACAAGTTAGGTGAGAGGGTGGTGGAGGCCAAAACCATAATCATAATCATCTGTATCAAACCTTATTACAGGTAAAACCAGTAGGCAGTCTACTGTATTTTATCAAACCGTTATTAGTATAATAGATCTCGTAATAATTTTGCAAAAATAATGGCATTTACTATTTTTAAAAGATTATTAGCAAATTTACAGAAATGGTGCATTCGGAAGACAAAACCGTGGTAGACATGGTTGGAACAAGTTAGGTGAGAGGGTGGTGGAGGCCAAAACCATAATCATAATCATCTGTATCAAACCTTATTACAGGTAAAACCAGTAGGCAGTCTACTGTATTTTATCAAACCGTTATTAGTATAATAGATCTCGTAATAATTTTGCAAAAATAATGGCATTTACTATTTTTAAAAGATTATTAGCAAATTTACAGAAATGGTGCATTCGGAAGACAAAACCGTGGTAGACATGGTTGGAACAAGTTAGGTGAGAGGGTGGTGGAGGCCAAAACCATAATCATAATCATCTGTATCAAACCTTATTACAGGTAAAACCAGTAGGCAGTCTACTGTATTTTATCAAACCGTTATTAGTATAATAGATCTCGTAATAATTTTGCAAAAATAATGGCATTTACTATTTTTAAAAGATTATTAGCAAATTTACAGAAATGGTGCATTCGGAAGACAAAACCGTGGTAGACATGGTTGGAACAAGTTACGTGAGAGGGTGGTGGAGGCCAAAACCATAATCATAATCATCTGTATCAAACCTTATTACAGGTAAAACCAGTAGGCAGTCTACTGTATTTTATCAAACCGTTATTAGTATAATAGATCTCGTAATAATTTTGCAAAAATAATGGCATTTACTATTTTTAAAAGATTATTAGCAAATTTACAGAAATGGTGCATTCGGAAGACAAAACCGTGGTAGACATGGTTGGAACAAGTTAGGTGAGAGGGTGGTGGAGGCCAAAACCATAATCATAATCATCTGTATCAAACCTTATTACAGGTAAAACCAGTAGGCAGTCTACTGTATTTTATCAAACCGTTATTAGTATAATAGATCTCGTAATAATTTTGCAAAAATAATGGCATTTACTATTTTTAAAAGATTATTAGCAAATTTACAGAAATGGTGCATTCGGAAGACAAAACCGTGGTAGACATGGTTGGAACAAGTTAGGTGAGAGGGTGGTGGAGGCCAAAACCATAATCATAATCATCTGTATCAAACCTTATTACAGGTAAAACCAGTAGGCAGTCTACTGTATTTTATCAAACCGTTATTAGTATAATAGATCTCGTAATAATTTTGCAAAAATAATGGCATTTACTATTTTTAAAAGATTATTAGCAAATTTACAGAAATGGTGCATTCGGAAGACAAAACCGTGGTAGACATGGTTGGAACAAGTTAGGTGAGAGGGTGGTGGAGGCCAAAACCATAATCATAATCATCTGTATCAAACCTTATTACAGGTAAAACCAGTAGGCAGTCTACTGTATTTTATCAAACCGTTATTAGTATAATAGATCTCGTAATAATTTTGCAAAAATAATGGCATTTACTATTTTTAAAAGATTATTAGCAAATTTACAGAAATGGTGCATTCGGAAGACAAAACCGTGGTAGACATGGTTGGAACAAGTTAGGTGAGAGGGTGGTGGAGGCCAAAACCATAATCATAATCATCTGTATCAAACCTTATTACAGGTAAAACCAGTAGGCAGTCTACTGTATTTTATCAAACCGTTATTAGTATAATAGATCTCGTAATAATTTTGCAAAAATAATGGCATTTACTATTTTTAAAAGATTATTAGCAAATTTACAGAAATGGTGCATTCGGAAGACAAAACCGTGGTAGACATGGTTGGAACAAGTTAGGTGAGAGGGTGGTGGAGGCCAAAACCATAATCATAATCATCTGTATCAAACCTTATTACAGGTAAAACCAGTAGGCAGTCTACTGTATTTTATCAAACCGTTATTAGTATAATAGATCTCGTAATAATTTTGCAAAAATAATGGCATTTACTATTTTTAAAAGATTATTAGCAAATTTACAGAAATGGTGCATTCGGAAGACAAAACCGTGGTAGACATGGTTGGAACAAGTTAGGTGAGAGGGTGGTGGAGGCCAAAACCATAATCATAATCATCTGTATCAAACCTTATTACAGGTAAAACCAGTAGGCAGTCTTACTGTATTTTATCAAACCGTTATTAGTATAATAGATCTCGTAATAATTTTGCAAAAATAATGGCATTTACTATTTTTAAAAGATTATTAGCAAATTTACAGAAATGGTGCATTCGGAAGACAAAACCAATTTTTCACTTTTGACAATTGAGCACCTGCTACATCCAGATTCTAGGGAGGAAAGGAAGGACGATCTTACTGGATCCCATAGCCTCTCCGAGGCACAAACCAGGCTTTTACATAACCCCCCCCCCTGCACCCGAGCTTTTTAAAATAGTAAATGCCATTATTTTTGCAAAATTATTACGAGATCTATTATACTAATAACGGTAAATAAATAATAAATAGTAAATAAATCAAAATCAGTTACATTATTTTATCTTATTCATAGCATAAATGTTCTCGAAGATTACTAAAAAGAAATTGAATTAGACTACAGCAAATTGGCAAACTTTACCTTGTATCTGTTTCCACCGAGTTTGTTTGGGGCGTTCTTCAACATATCAGCAATACTTGTCTCAACATCTCTTTCAGTTGCATTAGTGTGGGTGTTGATACAGGCTTCTGGAAATTTATAAGAATTAATTAATATATATAATTATAATTCACTTTGCTATTCCCCATTCCACAGTCCTCTCGTCCTTCCCACTTCCCTGTCCCCACATCATCCCCACTATTCCCACTTCCCTGTCCCATCGTCCTCCTTACCATTTTCCCCTCCCCTGTCCTTCTTCCTCCCCCACCATCTCCCATTCACCTGTCCCTTTGTCCTCCCCAGCATTCCCCTGTCCCCACCATCCCCAACTCCCCAGTCCCCTCGTCCTCCCCACCATTACCCTCTCCTCTGTCCCCTCGTCTTCCCCACCATACCCCCCTCTCGTCCTCCCCACCATTCCAAACTACCTCATCCGATGCATTCTATAATGGTCTGATGCTTCCATCAGAAAATTGGGAACATCAAATGATCTGATATTCCCATCACTGAAAAATAAGAACAGCTAAAAAAATGAAATGAAAAAAATAAAAAAATAAACTATACTCATGAAATGAACAGTATGGTAAACAACACAGCTCAATTTCAATGCAATGTCACACAAAATTATTAAATCGAAATGAAAATAAATTGAAATCTATGAAAATTCAAATTATCAATACAATCGGAAATATTGAAATAATATCGCAACATAATATAGTGTGGGTTGCTCTTACGTGCAACAGACGGTGCTGTTTTTCAAAAAAGGCATGGTTTTACCTGTCACAAGTGTGGCATCTATACTTATACTCACGAAATGAACGGTATGGTAAACAACATAGCTCAATTGCAATGCAATGTCACAATAACATTTAATAACAATAATAACAATAACATTTAAATATACTTTAAGATATAATCTAGAAGAAAATAAGAACATTGAAACGGTTCATGAACTCGATTTCAATAAAGGACACTATGGGGAACTTTGAAAAACAGTTAATGAGTATAATTAGACAGACTTGTTGCTAGGCAGAGGAGTAAATAATGAGATATATGGCAAATTTTGCAAAATATACGGCACACAAACATTCATACCCAAACAAAGCAAAATGCTAGGTAAGAACAAAGCAGTTGGCCCGTAGGGGAAAGGAGATACCCACAAGACTGGAATACAAGTCATTAACAAGCACACAAGTACTACACTACACAACAACCGCACTACTACCAGAACTGGACGAATCACTACCAAAACAACACATTGCACATCACTACCAAAACAACACAACACAACACAAGCATTGGCAAAGAATTATAGACCAGTTGCACTAACATCCCACATAATAAAATTATTTGAGAGTGATCAGGAGTCAGATTACTAGTTTTATAGAGACCAATGACCTCCACAATCCAGGCCAACAAGGATTTAGAGCAGTTTCTATGATCGAGCCACTGAGATCTATAAAGAATTCTGATCAAGAAAGAGATCTAGGGGTGGTTTTAGATAGAAAACTATAACCTGAGGATCATATTAAGAACATTCTGCGAGGGGCCTATGCTACACTTTTTAACTTTAGAATTGCTTTTAAATACATAGGTCAAAAAGTTTTAAAAGTTTTAAAAGTTTTTTAAACCTCTCGTGTATCATGAGTGTGTTAAAGCATCAGATGGTGCATTCAGATGATGAATATTACCTAGTTCCTTCATCTGGGAAGAATGAACACATATTGGTGCATTCGGTGAATAAAACTAACTACTGTAGTTTAATTGATCAACAGACTGTATATCATATGCAGACTGTATGTGGATCTGCGGGCCACTCCAAACAACACCCTGGTGGACCAAGCTCCACCAGGGCTAAAGCACAAAGTGATATAGATGTGATAGAGAAACTAGGTCAAATGGAGGAGTAGGTCTGTATATTAAACAGCACCTGACGTGCACAGAGCTACTAAACTCAATGTGGTGGTAGAGTGGTGGGGGGGGGGGAAACATTGCAGAAAAAAACAAAAATACAATTTGGTCAACAAAACAGCATTGTTTAAAATAGAAGACATGGGTTGTCATTTTGGGGGTAAGGTAGGTTACATTGAGTTAATTAGTTAGTACTTAGTTTTTATCTTAAACTGGTTGGGAGAGGTACAGTGTTGCTGTGCTGGTGAAAGAACACCTAAAGGTAAATTAAATAATGATTGCGAATCCACAAGAAGTTGACATAATATCGCTAGAGATCTGCAATCAGGATGATAAACTTTCCTTAAAGAATTTGACAAACACTTGCTGATAGGACATGAAGTAAATGAAATGTATGTCAAGTTTTGTGAAATATATGATAAAAGCACAACAAAATTTGTACCAAAGGAGAGATGCAGAACTAGGAAAAGGGGTTTGTTCAACAGAAATTGCGAGAGGGCCTGAGACCCAAACACACACAAATGGAATCAATATATAGCAAGAGGCCAAACCCCCAAACATACAAGCGATGCAAAGATGCGAGAAACAGCAGCAGCATTAAGGAGAGGGACTTAAGGACCATAAATAAAGTGTGAAAATAAACTCGAGTAAATTTTTTTAACTACTCTCGACAGTGAAGAAAAACAAATATTCAGACGATTTGTGTTAGAATCATTAATCTTACACTTTCGGTCATATTCAACAACACAAATACATACACACACATTCCTGTTGCTGTAGCAAGTGAAGAATTACACACACAGATCACAATAACGTGATGCATCAAATGAACAAATCCACAAGGGCCGTGACGAGGATTCGAACCTGCGTCCGGGAGCATCCCAGACACTGCCTTAATCGACTGAGCTACAACAGGGTAAAAGGGTTGAAACCGAAGTTCTACTGAACTTACTGGATCCCATAGCCTCTCCGAGGCACAAACCAGGCTTTTACACAACCCCCCCCCCCCCCTGCACCCGAGCTATGTCAACAGGCCGTTCTCCCTCTTCGCCCTTCCGAATGCACCATATCAGTAAATTTTTTAATAATCTTTTAAAAATAGTAAATGCCACTATTTTTGCAAAATTATTACGAGATCTATTATTCTATAGAATAATGCATATAAATGAAAATATGCATATAAATACAAAACATAAATACAAAACAAGTAAATGTAAATAATTTTACCTTGCACCTAGATCCACCAAGCCTGTATGGCGCGCGTTTCAGTACTTCGGAAATCTAGAACTATCTTGAATCTCTAATCTGCAATGAAACAATGCATATTATTGCACTTACCAAAACATGGATGAATGTAGAAAATACAGAACTATTAGCTGAATATCAAATAAATGGATTTAATCTATTTCACACAGATAGATATATTACACCGTGTATATTAGGTAATACCTAACATACACGCCTCCACACACACTACATTTGAAATGTAGTCTCAAAAAGACTACATTTCAACAGCAAAGATTACTCCATAAAAAAATAATTAAATTATTGACCAACATGAGAGAGGGTTAGCCAACATGAGAGGGTTGTGTTGATTGCCTGAAAATATTTAAATTGTGTAATGTATTGAATGGCATTTTTCAAGTTACAACATTTTTTAAATTACTGAACTAGGTTCTAGGCTTTGCTAGGCTTAATTCAATTATTACAGATAAGCCTAACCTAGCCTAGAACCCAGTGGGTTTTCTTCCTATTGGGGAGTGTTGTACATGCCTCGCCTCCACATACACACTAGCACAGCCAGGCCTCGCCTCCACATACACACTAGCACAGCCAGGCCTCGCCTCCACATACACACTAGCACAGCCAGGCCTCGCCTCCACATACACCAGCACTGCCAGGCCTCGCCTCCACATACACCAGCACTGCCAGGCCTCGCCTCCACATACACCAGCACTGCCAGGCCTCGCCTCCACATACACCAGCACTGCCAGGCCTCGCCTCCACATACACACTAGCACAGCCAGGCCTCGCCTCCACATACACACTAGCACAGCCAGGCCTCGCCTCCACATACACCAGCACTGCCAGGCCTCGCCTCGCCTCCACATACACCAGCACTGCCAGGCCTCGCCTCCACATTTAAACCAACCAAGCCCACAAATACGTTAACATGGACCAGCATTACACCGTCTAACATACTCTGTCAGATGTAACAACTAAATTTGTGAATTCAAGACCAAATCTATTGTATAACACAGTGTTAGTACGAGAAAAACATTACTTACATTCGAAGCCGTGTTTTAAAATGGCGGCGGTCTTGTACTGATGCTCCAAACTGTGTGTTCGTTTGCGTATGATGAACGTGTGACAATTTACTACAACAATTATTTAATTATTCTTATTCTTTATTTTAATATTTTTAGGGTACATGAAATTTCAAACTTATTTGCACACAATAATATAATTGCATTGTCATAACCTTTATATATTACGGAAAATACGATGACATGAACGAAGTCAAAGTGAAGTTGAAGTCAAAGTCATTCGCCGAACGTATTAGTCATTTTTTTTCTCCCAAACGATAGGGGTAACAAATCCACAGAGAATATAAGTGTACAGTAAAGTCAATTTTATTCAGGAAAGTACATACATAGTTGATTTACAAACATAATGTTGGATTTATAGATAGAGCTAGTGCATACAATACCTAAAGCCACTATAGTAGGCATATAGCATTTCAGGCAACCGGGCAGTATATATGGACCCCTTACTCAAATCTCTGAATATGTTAGATATTAAGTCCCTGCACATACTCTCATGTGTATTTTATATATATAAAACGCTGCACTGTAATGTCAATCCTGACCTTAAAAGCTTCCTAGAAGGTTGTAACAGATCCCATGAGCACCACACCAGAAACAAATACCTATTTGATATTCCAAGAGTACGACTTAGTCAAACTAGAAATGCTTTACAAATCAAGAGACCTCGAATGTGGAATGACCTTCCCAATTATGTTAAAAACTGTACCTCTCCCAACCAGTTTAAGATAAATAAAGATAAATTTATAAGTTAAGAAAAATTCCACAAATCAACAACCCTGTTACTGACCCTGTATTTACCCAAGTCTTTCCTAAATCTAAACTTATCCCATTTATACCCATTGTTTCGTGTTCTATCTTGTGTTGACAATTTTAATACCCTATTAATATCCCCTTTGTTATATCTATTCAGGAAATTGTGGTTGATCTCGAACCCATTGATAATGTGACGACTTATACAGAATTTTGTAACTATATCATCAAGATTGTAACCAGCTTAGCTAAATGTAGTGTGGGGTTCAGTCCCTAAGCCCATATATGTGCCTCTCTAACCATTTAGGTTACAGGGCAAAAACATAAAAACAAAGGTAACTGCAGAAGGCCTATTGGCCCATACCAGGCAGCTCCTATCTATAACAGATAAACACTAAGTACTACCTAATTAACTCAATGTAACCTACCAACCTAACCCCCTATCCACCTAACCTATCCACCGCTGCCCACTGGATGGGGGGCGGTGTGCAGGACAAACATATAAATTTTGATACTAGCTCTCCACATATGTCAGTTGCTTAACACTTTAGTGCGCGCGGCGTTCTGGGCGCTCAAGCGTAAACACAAAAAAGTTTATAATCTTTTCACGCTCCTAACCTCAATTCTCAAGCTACGTTTTTCATTTTGGTATCAATGCGTTGGCAATAAAATTCTCTACAAGATCATATGCATAAAATGTCACCGAAGCATTTGGTATCCCACCACGAAGTAAATAAACACGAAGATGACTCGCCGTGACACCCAAACAGGAAGTAAATGTTCATACTCTTTCGTTTGTTGCCAGCCTCACAGTCATCCTACAGCGCTCATTTTGATATCACTGAACTCGCAATAAAATTCCCCACCCAGACATATGCCTATCAATGTCTAATTATGGTATCGGGTGACCCGCACGAGTGTGGGAACTGGGTGAAGCGTTAGCCGTGATTTCAGCAGGGACGACACTGTTGGGATGCAGTGCTTTGAATGTTTATACTTATTTAACTCTCCTGACATTATTTCTGAAGCTACGTATTTCATTTTTATAGCAATGTGTTCGCAATAGAAAGTTCTATAAGAACATGGGTAGAGTTGGCCAACACAGCGTCAAATAAATTTGCGGCGAATAAAATCTTACGCGTGTTTGTACCCGTGAGCGTCAAAAGTTTTTACTTTGCTCATGTTTTTCAAGTTTATACTTGTTTCACACCGTTTTTTTTTGTATAGTGTTCGGAATAAAATTCCTACACAGACATATGCATATCAAATACAATTCCTTGGAATTCACAGCTGTAGAGATGACGGAAAACACACAACCGGAACCCGCTCTTGACACTCCAACTCAAACCCGCAACACCCACAAAAAAAGTTTCTCTTGTTTCATGTATACTTACTTTAGTTTTCGTGCTACAGTTCTCATTTAGGTATCAAAATATTCCTAAGAAAATAGACTACAATACTGAAACAATCTAAGACAATTATGTGTACTTACCAAAGCAAAGACGATTGTAGTAAAATAAGTTGAGCATTTTATCTCCACTCCACCTCCTTCAGGTACTGATTCCTGAAGTTGCTCAACAGATGTTCCTAGGTGGAGTGAAGCTGATGTAGGTGGTTATTTCTTGTCCACCCAATACACCCTTTTCCTGTGATAAGTGGTGTAACAAGGTATGACGCAAAGTGGAACATCGCATGTCTTGCACGCTATACCAGTTTCCTTCCTGATACCCGACTTTGAACACACTTCACACCTGCGACGTTTGGGGATTTTTACCAGCTCATGTTTCAATTTATAGTTCAGGCGAGTCTCTGCTATAACAACACGTCGCTGTTGTCTCTTGGTTGGCAATAAACTACTGTCTGAATCGTCGCTCTCACTATTGTTTTCAAACACTAATGTGGAATATGAATTATCTTCATCAGATTCAGCTTCAGCACTAGGTGTAGACGTGAAGAGAGGGCGCCTCACACCCGACGGGCCAGGTGTTGACGGGTCAGCAGCAGGATACACAGGACCAGTGTCATGATTTTATGTCTGGAGCATGAACTAGATGTGGAGATGGTGTAGTTGTTGCAGGCCACTCTGCCTTGTCAAATTTCAATAAAGACCAAATAGCAACTTCATGGAACTAGAGCAGAGTTAGTTTCCTTCGATCATCTGTGTTGGCCTTGTACAATGCATGTACAATGCATTGAGTAAAGACCAAATAGCAACTTCATGGAACTAGAGCAGAGTTAGTTTCCTTCGATCATCTGTGTTGGCCTTGTACAATGCAACCACAAGTTGACATTGAATGTGAATTAACAATGAGACAAGTAAGATTTATACTAATACATTTATACTAACTCTGTTGAGCGTTGACCATTTATACATCAAATCTGTTGATGTGAGCACTTTAGTTTAGTCTGCCGTTTAAAGAAAAAAAGAGCATATCAATGGTATATCACAGAAAACGAATTTATCATAAACTCATGTATTTGTCTTATCATATTGAACTGCATTCATATTTTTAATATATAACAATATGAATATACAAATTTCTGTAAATCCCCTACCTTGTTGGAATCTGTGGAAATGAATGAGCAAATGTGCTGGCTGAAGGCGCTGAAGGAAACCACATTGGTTTCATTTTGGATACAAATGTCCATGGAAATTCAAAATGGAAACTAATTATATAGTTGAACCTGCAGAGACGAGTTTAAGAATCTGTGTTGAGAGTGATGGACACAGCCTTCACAATTATACTTCAGAGAATGTAAACATCTAAGAGTCAGTAGAAATATGTGTAGAATAATAAACCCTACATTGTTTGAGTTAGGGAAAACACCATTTGTGATATATAGATACTATAGCTGTTCCTAAAGATTCACCCTTTTTTGCACCAGCAAGATAACATATAAGATTTTAAGAGTTGACGAATGTTAATATTCTTGTTTGATAAACTGTGAACTTGAGACATAGTTAATAAGAACATATTAACACAACAAAATGTTTTCATAATCTTTAACACCACTTTCCAGCAACTTATATAATTTATATAAATTATTTTAGAGAATAATACATAAATTATATATTTAAACATGATATAGTGTTTAGTGGAATGTATAAGGAGTCAAATTGTGTTAAAAAGAGCAATTTTTAGAAAATTTGGAAAAATACTTTTTTCTGTTCAAATTATAACTAAATGGATTTTAAAGGTTTCACTCAGCCAATATATATCATTCACAATTTATTAATGAATTTTACAAAAAAACACCATAAATTTTATATTTAAACATGTAAAAACTATTTGTTTTACATTTGGAAGAAAATAATTGTAGAAAAACAATATATAATTAAACCTTTGTGCTTGGATTTTTTGAGTAAAAGTTTCTCAAAGGCTCTCCTGCACCATTCTCAATGCAAATCATTCCCACACCTATGGCAAGAGATAGGCGAACGTTGTGTAGATGATTTGTGTTTGCTGGGTAGTGTCCTTTTCTGTAATCAAGTCTCTTTTCCCGGACCTCTTGTCCTTTGGTCACAATTTTAAGCTCCATCATGTAGTCAAAGACTAGGACACAATGGTCACTGGCTCCTAGTGGTATTTCATGTTCCAACTGCACGATGTCTTCTACATTCTGGGTGAAAATGAGATATAATAGGCAGGGCGTATCCCCTCCTCTTTCCCTAGTATCTTCCTTCACATGCTGTGTTAGGAAATTCCTGTCAATAACGTCTACCAGCTTCGCTCCCCAGGTCTGCTCCCCGCCATGGGGATTCCTCGTTTCCCAATCTATCTCTCCATGATTTAGGTCTCCCATGACCAGCAGCTTCGCTCTCATTCTATGCGCTATAGTTGCTGCCCTCTGCAGTTCATCTATACATGTCTTGTTGCTGTCCTCGAACTCCACTGTCAGAGTTCCCTGTATGAAGCTGGTGCTTTCATTGGTACCTGGATTTTCCAGCTCATCAAACTTCCATTTCCGCTTTATTAGGAGTGCCACTCCTCCTCCCTGTCTCTGTGTCCTTTCTTTTCTTATCACCTGGTACCCCTCTGGAAAGATTGCATCCAAGAGCATGCCATTTATTTTAGTTTCCACTATTGCCACTATGTCTGGGTCTGCCTCACTAACTCTTTCTTTTATCTCTTCTGCTCTATTGGCTACCCCATCAGCATTGGTGTACCAAACCTTGAGACTCTTCTTGGAAACTCGGGTGTCAGAGTTCCCCCTTTTGCCGGGGGTCTGGGGGGGACTGGGGGGTGTCTGGGGGGCGAATGGGGGCTGTGGGGGTGAATGGGGGAGTGCTAGGGGGGTGCCTGGGAGTGCCTGGTAGGCGAATGGGGTCTGGGCATCTATGGGGGTAGGAAGGGCATAATGGATCTGAAAGTTAGGGGTCTGAATAGCATAGGGGGGTTGAGAAATAGAGTGAGACTGAGAGTCAGATAGAGGTTGAGAGGTTGGGGGTGAGAGGGATATTGAGGGCAGAGGGCTGAGAGGAGAATGGAGCATGGGTGATGGGAGTGGAAGAGATGGAGTATTAGTTAGGGGGGGAATCGGGGGTAGGTGGAGGTTGTGGGGTAGAAGAGGGGAAGAGGGAGATAGGGGAAGTGTTAGGGGGTCACAAGGCGAGGGGGTTAAATGTGGGCTGGAGGTGCATAGGAGGGGTGAGGGTTGGGTTGGGTTTGGGGGTGAGTGTAAGAGGGGTGCAGTGGAAGCTGGGATAGAGTAGATGGAATTGAAGGCAATGAGGTAGAAGGGGCAGGAGAGTAGAAAGGATAGTAGGGGAGGAGGGATAGGAAGGTGGGTTTGGGGAGGGCATTTGTGTGTGTGTGTGTTTGTGTGTGTGTGTGTGTGTGTGTGTGTGTGTTTGTGTGTGTGTGAGTGTGTGTGCGCGTGCGTGAGCGTGTTTGGCGTGTGTGTGTACTCACCTAGTTGTGCTTGCGGGGGTTGAGATCTGGCTCTTTGGTCCCGCCTCTCAACCGTCAATCAACAGGTGGACAGATTCCTGAGCCTATCGGGCTCTGTCATATCTACACTTGAAACTGTGTATGGAGTCAGCCTCCTCCACATCACCCCCTAATGTATTCCATTTGTCAACCTCTCTGATATTGAAAAAGTTCTTTCTAATATCTCTGTGGCTCATTTGGGCACTCAGTTTCCACCTGTGACCCTAGTGCGTGTGCCTCTCGTGTTAAATAGCCTGTCTTTATCTACCCTATCAATTCCCTTGAGAATCTTGAATGTGGTGATCATGTCCCCCCTAATTCTTCTGTCTTCCACCGAAGTGAGGGTAAACTCCCGTAGCCTCTCCTCGTAGCTCATACCCCTCAGCTCGGGTACTAGTCTGGTGGCAAACCTTTGAACCTTTTCCAGTTTAGTCTTATCCTTGACTAGATATGGACTCCATGCTGGGGCTGCATACTCCAGGATTGGCCTGACATATGTGGTATACAAAGTTCTGAATGATTCTTTACACAAGTTTCTGAATGCCGTTCGTATGTTGGCCAGCCTGGCATATGCCGCTGATGTTATCCGCTTGATATGTGCTGCAGGAGACAGGTCTGGCGTGACATCAACCCCCAAGTCTTTTTCCTTCTCTGACTCCTGAAGAATTTCCTCTCCCAGATGATACCTTGTATCTGGCCTCCTGCTCCCTACACCTATCTTCATTACATTACATTTGGTTGGGTTAAACTCTAACAACCATTTGTTAGACCATTCCTTCAGCTTGTCTAGGTCTTCTTGAAGCCTCAAACAGTCCTCTTCTGTTTTAATCCTTCTCATAATTTTAGCATCGTCTGCAAACATTGAGAGAAATGAATCGATACCCTCCAGGAGATCATTTACATATATCAGAAACAAGATAGGACCGAGTACAGAGCCCTGTGGGACTCCACTGGTGACTTCACGCCAATCGGAGGTCTCACCCCTCACCGTAACTCTCTGCTTCCTATTGCTTAGATACTCCCTTATCCACTGGAGCACCTTACCAGCTACACCTGCCTGTCTCTCCAGCTTATGTACCAGCCTCTTATGCGGTACTGTGTCAAAGGCTTTCCGACAATCCAAGAAAATGCAGTCCGCCCAGCCCTCTCTTTCTTGCTTAATCTGTGTCACCTGATCGTAGAATTCTATCAAGCCTGTAAGGCAAGATTTACCCTCCCTGAATCCATGTTGGCGATTTGTCACAAAGTCCCTTCTCTCCAGATGTGTTACCAGGTTTTTTCTCACGATCTTCTCCATCACCTTGCATGGTATACAAGTCAAGGACACTGGCCTGTAGTTCAGTGCCTCTTGTCTGTCGCCCTTTTTGTATATTGGGACCACATTCGCCGTCTTCCATATTTCTGGTAGGTCTCCCGTCTCTAGTGACTTACTATACACTATGGAGAGTGGCAGGCAAAGTGCCTCTGCACACTCTTTCAGTACCCATGGTGAGATCCCATCTGGACCAACAGCCTTTCTAACATCCAGATCCAGCAGGTGTCTCTTGACCTCCTCTCTCGTAATTTCGAACTCCTCCAAGGCCGCCTGGTTTACCTCCCTTTCTCCTAGCACAGTGACCTCACCCTGTTCTATTGTGAAGACCTCCTGGAACCTCTTGTTGAGTTCCTCACACACCTCTCTGTCATTCTCTGTATACCTGTCCTCGCCTGTTCTAAGTTTCAATACCTGTTCTTTCACTGTTGTTTTCCTTCTGATGTGACTGTGGATTAGCTTTGGTTCGGTCTTGGCTTTGTTTGCTATATCATTTTCAAAAATTTTCTCTGCTTCTCTTCTCACCCTGACGTACTCATTCCTGGTTCTCTGGTATCTCTCTCTGCTTTCTGGTGTTCTGTTATTCCGGAAGTTCCTCCACGCCTTTGTGTGTGTGTGTGTGTGTGTGTACTCACCTAATTGTACTCACCTAATTGTGCTTGCGGGGGTTGAGCTCTGGCTCTTTGGTCCCGCCTCTCAACCGTCAATCAACTGGTGTACAGATTCCTGAGCCTATTGGGCTCTATCATATCTACATTTGAAACTGTGTATGGAGTCAGCCTCCACCACATCACTTCCTAATGCATTCCATTTACTAACTACTCTGACACTGAAAAAGTTCTTTCTAACGTCTCTGTGGCTCATTTGGGTACTCAGCTTCCACCTGTGTCCCCTTGTTCGCGTCCCACCAGTGTTGAATAGTTCATCGTTGTTTACCCGGTCGATTCCCCTGAGGATTTTGTAGGTTGTGATCATGTCCCCCCTTATTCTTCTGTCTTCAAGTGTCGTAAGGTGCGTTTCTCGCAGTTTTTCCTCATAACTCATGCCTCTTAGTTCTGGGACTTTTCTAGTAGTATACCTTTGGACTTTTTCCAGCTTCGTCTTGTGCTTGACAAGGTACGGGCTCCATGCTGGGGCCGTATACTCCAGGATTGATCTTACATATGTGGTGTACAAGATTCTGAATGATTCCTTACACAGGTTCCTGAACGCCGTTCTGATGTTAGCCAGCCTCGCATATGCCGCAGACGTTATTCTCTTTATGTTTGCTTCATGAGACAAGTTTGGTGTGATATCAACTCCTACATCTTTCTCTCTGTTTCATTAAGTAATTCATCTCCTATTCTGTATCTTGTGTCTGGCCTCCTGTTTCCACTGCCTAGTTTCATCACTTTGCATTTACTCGGGTTGAACTTCAACAGCCATTTGTTGGACCATTCACTCAGTCTATCTAGGTCATCTTGTAGCCTCCTACTATCAGCCTCTGTTTCAATCCTCATCATAATTTTTGCATCGTCGGCAAACATTGAGAGGAACGAATCTATGCCCTCTGGGAGATCATTTACATATACCAGAAACAGTATAGGTCCAAGGACTGACCCCTGCGGGACTCAACTTGTAACGTCTCACCAATCTGAGACCTCAACCTTCACACAGACTCGTTGCCTCCTGTTGCTTAGGTACTCCTCTATCCACCGGAGTACCTTCCCTTTCACTCCAGCCTGCTTCTCCAATTTTCACACTAGCCTCTTGTATGGCACTGTATCAAAGGCTTTCTGACAATCCAGAAATATGCAGACTTCCCACCCTTCTCTTTCTTGCCTTATTTTTGTTGCCTGGTCGTAGAATTCAAGTAACCCTGTGAGGCAGGACCTGTCATCCCTGAACCCATGTTGATGCTGTGTTACAAAGTTCCTTCGCTCCAGATGTTCCACTAGTTTTTTTATTACAATCTTCTCCATCAGCTTGCATGGTATGCAGGTTAGGGACACTGGCCTGTAGTTCAGTGCCTCCTGTCTATCCCTTTTCTTGTATATCGGGACTACGTTAGCTGCTTTCCAAATATCTGGCAGTTCCCCTGTTGCCAGAGATTTGTTATACACTATGGAGAGTGGTAGGCACAGTTCTCTTGCTCCTTCCTTTAGAACCCTAGGGGAGATTCCATCTGGGCCTATAGCCTTTGTCACATCCAACTCTAGTAAACACTTCCTTACTTCCCCGCTGTTAATCTCAAACTCTTCCAGTGGTTCCTGGTTAGCTATTCCCTCACTTACCTCTGGAATTTCTCCTTGCTCTAAGGTGAAGACTTCCTGGAATTTCATATTCAATTCCTCACACACTTCGTTGTCATTTGTAGTGAATCCTTCCACCCCTATCCTTAATTTCATACCCTGTTCCTTTACTGTTGTTTTTCTCACAAGCGAAGACTAGGTCGAGTCTCGCTGGTTCGTCATTGCCTCTCATCCTTGTGGGTTCTCCAACATGCTGGGTTAAAAAGTTTCTTGTCACCACCTCCAATAGTTTGGCTCTCCACGTATCCTCGCCTCCATGCGGTTCTCCCAGTCAATCCTTCCGTAATTGAAGTCGCCCATGATGAGCAGGTGGGATCTATTTCTACAGGCAGCAGAGGCTGCCCTCTCAATTATAGTGTTAACTGTCATGTTGTTGTTTTCATACTCTTGACTGGGTCGTCTGTCATTTGGTGGAGGGTTGTATATTACTGCTACTACTACTATTCTTGGTCCTCCCATTGTTATGGTGCCTGCTATGTAGTCTCTGAACTCCTCACAGCCCGGGATGGTCATCTCCTTAAAACTCCATTCCTTTCTCATGAGTAGGGCCACTCCACCTCCTCCCCTACCTTCCCTCTCTTTCCTTATTACTGTGTACTCCTGGGGAAACACGGCATTCGTTATGATTCCAGAGAGTTTTGTTTCAGTGAGTCCGATTACATCTGGGTTAACTTCTTGTGCTCTTTCCCTTAGTTCACTTGTCTTGCTTGTGATCCCATCTATGTTTGAGTACATCACCCTGAAACTGAGTCTCTTCTGCTTCTTCTCTGTGGGGGACCTTTCGGATCTGGGGTGAGTGGGAGCTGGGGGGACCTGGCACGGGGAGATTGGTGGAGGAGGGAGGGCTTGGGGGGGGGTGGGGGAGAGGGGGATGGTGGAGGAGAGGGGAGGGTATGGGGGGTGGGTAAGAGGGGGAGGGTAGGGGGGGAGAGTGAAAGGGATAGGGTTGGGGGGGAGAATGAGAGGGGAGGGTTGGTGGGGGTGAGAGAGGGAGGGTTGGTGGGGGTGAGAGAGGGAGGGTTGGGGAAGCATGGGGGGAGGAGAGGCTTTGGGGAATAGGGGAGATGGGGGGGCTTGGGGGGGGAGAAAAGGGTGGAGGGCTTGGGGGGGGGCGTGGGGGGAAAAGGAGGGCTGAGGAGGGTGAGGAAGAGGGGAGGGTTTAGGGGAGTGGGGGAGAGGGGAAGACTTAGGTGTGGTGGGGTGAGTGGGGGGCTTAGGGGGGCGGGAGGAAGGGAGGGCTTGGGGGATGGGGGAGAGGGGAGGTCCTGGGGAGAGGGGTGAGTGGGACGAGGGGGGTGGGTGGGGGGAGGGTGCCCTAGGTGGGTACTTAGTGGGGGCCTGACAGGGGATGGGGCAGGTTGGGTGTCTGTTGGGTAGAATGTGGGGGTGGTGCCCCAATCCCTGTGGCTGTTGCACTGTTTGAGGAGGGTTCTCCACTTCCCTCTGGGATTGTAGGGTTCTGGGTTGTGGTACTCTGAATCCTTTCTCTCTCCCTGCGCTCCTTCCTCGCGTCTGCTGTCCGTATTCTCTCTTCCCTTGTCATATCCCTCTGCAGGAATACTTTCTTGAACTTCTCTACATTTGCTAGACTGCACTTCCTTGCTAACAGTTCCTTTTTCGTGATTTCGCTCATGAATACCACCTTTATCATTCGGACCCTGTCCTTGTTGAGCTTTCCAAGCCTGAAAACATTTTCAACATTTTGGTCAGTTCCCTCCATCCTTACCTCTTTAAGGATCACGGCAACTGCGTTTTTATCCTTGTCACTCTGCTCCTTTGGGCTGGTCCCTGTTTGCTCATTAATGCCTGCTACTACTACAGCGCTTCTTCTCTCTATCAGCCGGCTAGTACATCTAGCTGCTTCCTGAGAGGAAGCCACTTCCATGGCAACTTCCTTAACTGCAGACCTAGCTTCAGGGCTCTTTTTAAGCACTTCAGCAAATGAGATCTGGGTTGTTGTGGTCCCCTCCCCAGTAGCATTCCCATCTCCCTGAGGTATGGTTTGTGTCTGGTATTGTGGAAGAGTCTCCTTTAGGCATCTTATCTCCTCCTTTGCTGCCCTTAGATCATCTTGCAGGTTGGCTACTGTCTCCCTCATTACCCTCAGTCCTTCACTGAATTCATTCCGCATTTGCTGGAGTACTTCCTTCATCCAGTCTTCCTGTTCCCCCCCATCCTCTGTGTTTGTTCCAGCTGCGATTGTCCTCCTGAGTTTGCAAGCCCGAGTTCGTCTCCCTTCCATGATTTCCCTATGAGTGTGTGTGTGTGTGAGAGCGAGAGAGAGAGAGAGAGAGAGAGAGAGAGAGAGAGAGAGAGAGAGAGAGAGAGAGAGAGAGAGAGAGAGAGAGAGAGAGGGAGAGAGAGAGAGAGAGAGAGAGAGAGAGAGAGAGAGAGAGAGAGAGAGAGAGAGAGAGAGAGAGAGAGAGAGAGAGAGAGAGAGAGAGAGAGAGAGAGAGAGAGAGAGAGAGAGAGAGAGAGAGAGAGAGAGAGAGAGAGAGAGAGGGAGAGAGAGAGAGAGAGAGAGAGAGAGAGAGAGAGAGAGAGAGAGAGAGAGAGAGAGAGAGAGAGAGAGAGAGAGAGAGAGAGAGAGAGAGAGAGAGAGAGAGAGGTAGGTGTGTGAGTGTATGGGGAGGAGGTGGAAGGTGGAAGTGAGGGAGGGGGGATGGAGAGGGTGTGTGGGGGTGGATTAGTGCGAGAGGGTTCAGAGAGAGGTTGTGTGCATGTGCGCGTGTGTGCGTGTGCGTGTGTACGTGTGTGTGTGTGTGTGTGTTTGCTTGTGTGTGTGTGTGTGTGTGTGTGTGTGTGTGTGTGTGTGTGTGTGTGTGTGTGTGTGTGTGTGTGTGTGTGTGTGTGTGTGTGTGTTTGTGTGTGTGTGTGTGTTGAGTGCGGGGGTGTTTGTGTATAGGGGGAGGGGTAGGGGTGTGTCTTGGGGCAGTGTAAGGCGTGGGAAGGTGAGGGTGGAGGATGGGTAAGCAGTCACCAGGGTATCATGTGTCAAGCCCCACCCAAGTGAGCCACGGAGTTGTATATTTGAGATATTGAGACCTACTTTAAATTAGGTATTTTAAGTCACTCTGTACACCTTATTGATGACCTAGAGAGGGGTACCTACCGTCAGCTCACCCCGAGCAAGCACGCCTAGGTGAGTATGAAGAGATGTCCTTATGACGGGGTTGGTCGTCTGTCCTCTCCTCTGGTATCAATGTTGTCTCCACGTGCTACTGTTGTCTCCACGTGCTACTGTTGTCTCCACGTGCTACTGTTGTCTCCACGTGCTACTGTTGTCTCCACGTGCTACTGTTGTCTCCACGTGCTACTGTTGTCTCCACGTGCTACTGTTGTCTCCACGTGCTACTGTTGTCTCCACGTGCTACTGTTGTCTCCACATGCTACTGTTGTCTCCACGTGCTACTGTTGTCTCCACGTGCTACTGTTGTCTCCACGTGCTACTGTTGTCTCCACGTGCTACTGTTGTCTCCACATGCTACTGTTGTCTCCACGTGCTACTGTTGTCTCCACGTGCTACTGTTGTCTCCACGTGCTACTGTTGTCTCCACGTGCTACTGTTGTCTCCACGTGCTACTGTTGTCTCCACGTGCTCCTGGTTAACATTCGTTCCTATCTTCCTCACTGGTCGTCACCACTGTGTGCACTTAGTGTACGATCCTAAATGGTGTACACACTTCGGGGGATCAATCACTATGTATGCTACAATCCGCTTCACAACACAACACTCAGCAAGCAAATCGTAGGTCCTGGCTAGGCTGGGTGGCTAGGCTGACCCATCGGTACACACTGATGTTGCCACTCGACCTTATTTTTGCTTTCTTAATTGCTCTACCGCTGTAGGAGCTCACTGTACGCTTGATCACAACGTTTGCGTACACTCCTGTGACAAAAAACTATGTTTCTTGTCTCGGTAACACTTCAATGTCTCGAGATAATTGATGTTATTCGCGGACCCTACAGACACCACGTGTGACTCTCTCCAGAACTGCGAACTTCAGAACTGAAGTTGTGTGTGTGTGTGTGTGTGTGTGTGTGTGTGTGTGTGTGTGTGTGTGTGTGTGTGTGTGTGTGTGTGTGTGTGTACTCACCTAGTTGTGCTTGTGGGGGTTGAGCTCTGGCTCTTTGGTCCCGCCTCTCAACCGTCAATGAACTGGTGTACAGGTTCGTGAGCCTATTGGGCTCTATCATATCTACACTTTAAACTGTGTATAGAGTCATCCTCCACCACATCACTTCCTAATGCATTCCATTTGACAACCACTATGACACTAAAAAAGTTCTTTCTAATATCTCTGTGGCTCATTTGGGCTCTCAGTATCCACCTGTGTCCCTTAGTGCGTGTGCCCCATGCGTTAAATAGCCTGCCTTTATCAACCCTGTCGATTCCCTTGAGAATCTTGAATGTGGGGATCATATCCCACCTAACTCTTCTGCCTTCCAAGAAAGTGAAGTTTAATTCCCGTAGTCTCACCTCGTAGCTCATACCTCTCAGCTCGGGTACTAGTCTGGTGGCAAACATTTGAACCTTTCCCAGTTTAGTCTTATGCTTGACTACATATGGACTCCATGCTGGAGCCGCATTCTCCAGGATTGGTCTGACATGTGGTATATAATGTTCTGAAAGATTCCTTACACAAGTTTCTAAAGGTCATTCTTATGTTAGCCAACCTGGCATATGAGCTGATGTTATCCTCTTGATATGAGCTTAAGGGGACAGGTCTGGCGTGATATCAACCCCCAGGTCTTTCTCTCTCTCTCGGACTCTTGAAGTATTTCATCTCCCAAGTGATACCTTGTATCTGGTCTCCTGCTTCCTACCCCTATGTTCATTACATTACATTTGCTTGGATTAAACTCTAACAGCCATTTGTTCGACCATTCCTGCAGCTCGTCCAGGTCTTTTTGAAGCCTCAAGCTGTCCTCCTCTGTCTTAATCCTTCTCATAATTTTGGCGTCGTCAGCAAACATTGAGAGGAATGAGTCTATACCCTCTGGGAGATCATTTACGTATATCAGAAACAGGATATGTCCAAGTACAGAGCCCTGTGGGACTCCACTGGTGACTTCACGCCAGTCTGAGGTCTCACCCCTCACTGTAACTCTCTGCTTCCTATTGTTTAGGTCCTCCCTTATCCACTGGAGCGCCCTACCAGTTACTCCTGCCTGTTTCTCCAGCTTATGCATCAACCTTTTATGGGGTACTGTGTCAAAGGCTTTCCGACAGTCCAAAAAAAATGCAGTCCGCCCACCCTTCTCTTTCTTTTTTAATCTTTGTCACCTGATCGTAGAATTCTATCAATCCTGTAAGGCAAGATTTACCCTCCCTGAACCCATGTTGATGGGTTGTCACGAAGTCTCTTCCCTCCAGATGTGTTACTAGGTTTTTTCTCACAATCTTCTCCATCACCTTGCATGGTATACAAGTTAAGGACACTGGCCTGTAGTTCAGTGCCTCTTGTCTGTCACCCTTTTTGTATATTGGTACTACATTTGCAGTCTTCCATATTTCTGGTAGGTCCCCCGTTTCCAGTGACCTACTATACACTATGGAGAGTGGTAGGCAAAGTGCTCCTGCACACTCTTTCAATACCCATGGCGAGATTCCATCCGGCCCAACAGCTTTTCTCACATCCTGCTCCAATAGGTGCTTCTTGACCTCATATCTTGTAATTTCGAACCCTTCCAAGGTCACCTGGTTTGCTGCCACCTCTTCTAGCGCCGCGACATCTCCCTGTTCTATTGTAAAGACCTCCTGGAACCTTTTGTTGAGTTCTTCACACACCTCTTTGTCATTCTCTGTGTACCTGTCCTCGCCCACCCTAAGTTTCATCACCTGTTCCTTCACTGTTGTCTTTCTCCTGATGTGGCTGTGTAGTAGCTTTGGTTCGGTCTTGGCTTTATTAGATATATCATTTTCATACCTATTCTCAGCTGCTCTTGTCACACTGACATACTCGTTCCTGGTTCTCTGGTATCTCACTCTACTTTCTGGTGTTCTATTATTACGGAAGTTACTCCATGCTCTTTTGTTCAGCTCCTTTGCTTTCATACATTCCTTATTAAACCACGGATTCTTCCTTTGCTTCTCTGTTTTTTCCTGTCTGGCTGGAACAAACCTGCTTACAGCCTCCTGACATTTTTGGGTGACATAGTCCATCATGTCTTGTACGGACTTGGTTCCGAGTTCTGTGTCCCAATGTATATCCCATAGGAATTTATTAATTTCCTCATAGTTTCCCTTTCGGTACGCCAGCCCTTTAGTTCCCAGTTCTTTTTTGGGGGTTATAATTCCCAGCTCAACCAGGTACTCAAAGCTCAATACACTATGATCACTCATTCCCAAGGGGGCTTCCAACTTAACTTCCCTTATATCCGACTCATTTTGGGTAAATATCAGATCAAGCAAGGCTGGTTCATCCCCTCCTCTCATTCTTGTCGGTCCCTTGACGTGTTGACTTAGAAAGTTTCTTGTTGCCACATCCAGCAGCTTAGCTCTCCATGTGTCTGGGCCTCCATGTGGGTCTCTGTTCCCCCAATCTATCTTCCCATGGTTGAAGTCTCCCATGATTAGAAGTCTGGATCCGTTCCTGCTAGCCACAGAAGCTGCTCTCTCTATTATAATGATGGTGGCCAAGTTGTTTCTATCATATTCCTGTCTGGGTCTTCTGTCATTCGGTGAGGGGGTTATATATGACTACTATTATAATTTTATGTCCTCCAGTTGCTATGGTGCCTGAAATGTAGTCACTGAAACCTTCACAGTTCTGAATTACCATCTCTTCGAAACTCCAACCTTCTTTTAGTAGCAGAGCAACACCACCTCCTTCTCTCCTTTCTCTCTCTTTCCTCACTACATAGTCGCCCTGTGGAAAAACTGCGTTTGTTATGATTTTCGTTAACTTTGTTTCCGTGAGTGCTATTATGTCTGGGTTTTCTTCTAGTGCCCATTCTCCAAGTTCACTTGTTTTATTTGAAATCCCATCTATGTTAGTGTACATCGCCTTGAAGCTCACTTTCTTCTGGTCATTTTCATGTCCCTTTCTTGGCGAGCATTCTGCTGGTGTGGGAAGCTGTTCCGTGGGTGAGAGGATCTGTGAGGTGGTTTGCAGGGTCTCAGAGGATTTTGGGGTGGGGGGTGGGGGTTTAAGGGAAGGGGGGGACAGGTAGGGTGTGGGTTAAGGAGGTAGGGGGGACATGGAGGATACGGGGCGAGGGGGGGAGGAGGGATAGGGAGGGTATAGGATGAAGGGGGAAGGGGGACAGGGGGAAAAAGGTGTGTGTGTGTGTGTGACTGTGTGTGTACTCACCTAGTTGTGTTTGCGGGGGTTGAGCTCTGGCTCTTTGGTCATATTGTGTGTGTGTGTGTATATTCACGCCTGTGTGTGTGTGCGTGTGTGTGTGTGTGGGTGCGTGTGTACTCACCTAGTTGTGTTTGCGGGGGTTGAGCTCTGGCTCTTTGGTCCCGCCTCTCAACCGTCAATCAACAGGTGTACAGATTCCTGAGCCTATTGGGCTCTATCATATCTACTCTTGAAACTGTATATGGAGTCAGCCTCCACCACATCACTTCCTAATGCATTCCATTTGTCAACCACTCTGACACTAAAAAAGTTCTTTCTAATATCTCTGTGGCTCATTTGGGCACTCAGTTTCCACCTGTGTCCCCTTGTGCGTGTGCCCCTTGTGTTAAATAGCCTGTCTTTATCTACCCTATCAATTCCCTTCAGAATCTTGAATGTGGTGATCATGTCCCCCCTAACTCGTCTGTCTTCCAGCGAAGTGAGGTTTAATTCCCGTAGTCTCTCCTCGTAGCTCATACCTCTCAGCTCGGGTACTAGTCTGGTGGCAAACCTTTGAACCTTTTCCAGTTTAGTCTTATCCTTGACTCCACATATCGACTCCATGCTGGGGCTGCATACTCCATGATAGGCCTGACATATGTGGTATACAAAGTTCTGAATGATTCTTTACACATGTTTCTGAATGCCGTTCGTATGTTGGCCAGTCTGGCATATGCCGCTGATGTTATCCTCTTGATATGTGCTGCACGAGACAGGTCTGGCGTGATATCAACCCCCAACTCTTTTTCTTTCTCTGACTCCTGAAGAATTTCCTCTCCCAGATGATACCTTGTATCTGGCTTCCTGCTCCCTACACCTATCTACATTACATTACATTTAGTTGGGTTAAACTCTAACAACCATTTGTTCGACCATTCCTTCAGCTTGTCTAGGTCTTCTTGAAGCCTCAAACAGTCGTCTTCTGTTTTAATCCTTCTCATAATTTTGGCATCGTCCGCAAACATTCAGAGAAATGAATTGATACCCTCCCGGAGATCATTTACATATATCAGAAACAAGATAGGACCGAGTACAGAGCCCTGTGGGACTCCACTGGTGACTTCACGCCAATCCGAGGTTTCGCCCCTCATCGTAACTATCTGCTTCCTATTGTTTAGGTTCTCCCTTATCCACTGGAGCACCTTACCAGCTACACCTGCCTGTCTCTCCAGCTTTTGTTCCAGCCTCTTATGCGGTACTGTGTCAAAGGCTTTCCGACAATCCAAGAAAATGCAGTCCGCCCATCCATCTCTTACCTGCTTAATCTTTGCACCTGATCGTAGAATTCTATCAAGCCTGTAAGGCAAGATTTACCCTCCCTGAATCCATGTTGGCGATTTGTCACTGCCCCTTCACCCCAGATCTGTAACCAGGTTTTTTCTCACGATCTTCTCCATCACCTTGCATGGTAAACAAGTCAAGGACACTTGCCTGTAGTTCAGTGCCTCTTGCCTGTCGCCCTTTTTGTATATTGGGACCACATTCGCCGTGTTCCATATTTCTGGTAGGTCTCCCGTCTCCAGTGACTTACTATACACTATGGAGAGTGGCAAGCAAAGTGCCTCGGCACACTCTTTCAGTATCCATGGTGAGATCCCGTCTGGACCAACAACCTTTCTAACATCCAGATCAAGCAGGTGTCTCTTGACCTCCTCCCTCGTAATTTCGAACTCTTCCAAGGCCGCCTGGTTTACCTACCTTTTCTCCTAGTGCAGTGACCTCACCTTGTTCTATTGTGAAGACCTCCTGGAACCTCTTGTTGAGTTCTTCACACCCTCTTTGTCATTCTCTGTATACCTGTCCTCGCCTGTTTTAAGTTTCAATACCTGTTCTTTCACTGTTGTTTTCCTTCTGATGTGACTGTGGAGTAGCTTTGGTTCGGTGTTGGCTTTGTTTGCTATATCATTTTCAAAACTTTTCTTTGCTGCTCTTCTCATCCTGACGTACTCATTCCTGGTTCTCTGGTATGTCTCTCTGCTTTCTGGTGTTCTGTTATTCCGGAAGTTCCTCCATGCCCTTTTGTTCAGTTTCTTCGCTTCCACACATGCCCTATTATACCATGGATTCTTTTGTTACTTCTCGGATTTTTCCCTTTGGGCCGGGATGAACCTCTTTACTGCCTCCTGACACTTTTCGGTAATATAGTCTATCATACCCTGTACAGACTTATCTCTGAGCTCTGTGTCCCAAGGTATTTCACTTAGGAAACTTCTCATCTGTTCATAATTCCCCTTTCGGTATGCCAGCCTTTTGAATCCTAGTTCTTTTTTGGGGGAGATAATTCCTAGCTCTACCAGGTACTCAAAGTTCAATACACTGTGGTCACTCATTCCGCTTCCATCTTAACTTCCCTTATATCCCACTCATTTAGGGTAAATATCAAATCAAGCATTACTGGTACACTTTCTCCTCTCATTCTTGTTGGTTCTTTGGTGTGCTGGCTTGGAAAGTTTCTTGTTGCCACGTCCAGCAGCTTAGCTCTCCATGTTTCTGGTCCTCCATGCATGTCTCTGTTCTCCCAATCTATCTTCCCATGGTTGAAGTCTCCCATGATTAGTAGTCCAGATCCATTCCTGCTAGCAACAGAAGCTGCTCTTTCTGTTATGTTATTGGTGGCCATGTTGTTTCTATCATATTCCTGTCTGGGTCTTCTGTCATTTGGTGGTGGATTATATATGACTACTAATATAATTTTTTTCCCTCCATTTGTTATGGTACCTGCTATGTAGTCACTGAAACATTCACAGCCCTGAATATCTATCTCCTCAAAATCCCAGCCTTTTCTTACCAGCAGAGCTACGCCACCACCACCTCTTCCTTCCCTCTCTTTCCTCATAACATAATAGTCCTGTGGGAACACTGCGTTTGTTATCGTTTTTGTTAGCTTTGTTTCTGTGAGGGCTATTATGTCTGGGTTTTCCTCTAGTACTCGTTCTCCAAGCTCATTTGCTTTATTTGTAATTCCATCTATGTTAGTGTATATTGCCTTGAGACTCACTTTCTTCTGTACCTTCTCAAATCGCCTCCTTGGTGAGTGTTCTGTTGGTGGGGGAAGCTGTTCCATGGGTGTGAGGTCCTGTGAGGTGGATAACAGGGTCTCAGAAGAAACTGGGATGAGGGGCGGGGCATCCTGTGTAGGGGGAGGGACAGGGAGGGTATGGGGTGAGAGGGTAGGGAGGACAGGAAGGAAAGGGGGGAGGGAGGATTCGGCGGGAGGAGGGGAGGGGTAGAAGGGTGGGGATTGGGTGTGGGGGGAGAGAGATTTGGCTGAACATTTGAGTGGGGGCAGGGAGGGTTTGGGGTAGGGGGGTTTTCTATGCAGAGGAGGGTGTTGGGGTTGTCCTTCCCTCTGGTGTTACTGGGTAGCTGGTTGTGGGTTCCCTCCTCGCCTCTGGGGGTGTTGTGTTGGGAGCTGTGACTTCCTGGTTTTCCCCTCTCGCTCTGCGCCTCTTCCTTGCTTCTGCCGCCACAGCTCTGTCCTCCCGTGTCATGTCTCTCTGGAGGAATACATTTTGAATTTTCCCACGTTTTTCAGAGAGCTCTTCTTTGATAGAATCTTCTCCTTTGTGCTCTCGTTTGCAAACACTATCTTTATCATTCGGTCTCGGTCTTTGTTGTACCAACCTAGCCTGAAAACCTTCTCAATGCTATGCTCAGCCCCTTCCATGTCTAGTGCCTTCAGTACTTCATTCACTGCTGCTTTGTCCTTGTCATTCCACTTTGTCCTATTAGAGCCTTCATGCTCTTTAATACCCACAGCAACCACTTATGTGTTCCTTTCCAGCAGTTGGCTAGTGGAGCATGCCACCTCCTGTGAGGTGGCTGCTTTCATGGCCACCTCCATCACTGCAGTCATTACTTCAGAGTTATTTTTTTTAGCATTTCTGCAAATGTTGCTTTTATAGTGGCATTCTCATCCAAAAAACTATTACAACCTTCTCCCTGGATGATTTTCTGAGTCTCAGCCTCGATACCATTCTCTTTGAGGGCTCTAATCTCCTCCTTTGCTGCTGCCAGCTCTCTTTTCACGTTGCTTATTTCATTTTTCATTTCCTGCATCATTACCTGCATCTCACTCTTGATGTCCTCCTGAAACGGTGCGAACAATTCCTTCATTTCGTCCCCTTGACTTTTCCCTGTTCCCCTGGTACCACTGGCTGTCATGCTTGCACCTGTTCCTATAGTTGTGCCGTGATAGGATTTGTCAGGAGGGCAGAGCGGGATGGGGAAGGGAGAGAGAGAGGGAAATAAAGGGAGAGATAAAGGGGGAGATAAATGGGTGGGTGGGGGCAATCCGACCCGTCCACTGAAGTGAGAAGAAAGTAAAAGGGAGGGGGGGGAGGAGATGGAGAGAGAGAGGAGAGGGAGAGAGATGGAGGGGGAGAGACGGGGTGAGGGAGAGCGGGGAAGAGGGGGGGAGGTGTGTGTGTGTGGTCAAAGAGGGGGGGGGGAAGGAAAGAGAGGGAGGGCGAGAAAGAGAGAGAGAGAGAGAGAGGGGGAGAGTAGGGAGAGCGAGGGAGGAGAGAAAGAGAGAGAAAGAGAGAGAGAGAGAGAGAGAGAGAGAGAGAGAGAGAGAGAGAGAGAGAGAGAGAGAGAGAGAGAGAGAGAGAGAGAGAGAGAGAGAGAGAGAGAGAGAGAGAGAGAGAGAGAGAGAGAGAGAGCGAGAGAGAGAGAGAGCGAGAGCGAGAGAGAGAGAGAGAGAGAGAGAGAGAGAGAGAGAGAGAGAGAGAGAGAGAGAGAGAGAGAGAGAGAGAGAGAGAGAGAGAGAGAGAGAGAGAGAGAGAGAGAGAGAGAGAGAGAGAGAGAGAGAGAGAGAGAGAGAGAGAGAGAGAGAGAGAGAGAGAGAGAGAGAGGGAGGGGGAGAGAGAGAGAGAGAGGGAGGGGGAGAGAGGGAGAGAGCTGGTAGGGGGAGAGAGAGAGAGAGAGAGAGAGAGAGAGAGAGAGAGAGAGAGAGAGAGAGAGAGAGAGAGAGAGAGAGAGAGAGGGAGGGGGAGAGAGAGAGAGAGAGGGAGGGGGAGAGAGGGAGAGAGCTGGTAGGGGGAGAGAGAGAGAGAGAGAGAGAGAGAGAGAGAGAGAGAGAGAGAGAGAGAGAGAGAGAGAGAGAGAGAGAGAGAGAGAGAGAGAGAGAGAGAGAGAGAGAGAGAGAGAGAGAGAGAGAGAGAGAGGGAGGGGGAGAGAGGGAGAGAGCTGGTAGGGGGAGAGTGTGTGTATGGGGGATAAGGGGGACTGGGGGTGTGTGGGTGGGCGGAGATGACGACCAGGTCAGATCAGGTCAGGTGGGGGGGGGGGGGGGGGGGTAAGAGGGTGGGGGGGGGGGTTCTATCCTCCTATTACCCCCTTTGAGGGGGTAAGGTCCTATCCTCTGTTCCAAGAAGGCGTTAATACTTTTTCACCTGACTGAACGTTTGTGTGTGTGCGTGCGTGTATGTTTGTGTGTGTGTGTGTTTTTGCGTGTGCGCGTATGTGTGCGTGCATACGTACGTGGTCGGGCATGCGTGCATGTGTCACGAGTTCCCTTAAGCATTACCTCTACCTTTAAAGAGCCACTTTGAGATTTTTAAATATATATGATATCCTGAACAAGAATTTGATAATATTTTACCTTAATCTGTACAACTGATTAATTGACCAGAGTGGGGGTACATACCAGTCTGCCTCCCGCTCACACAACCAGATGAGTAATGACGATGTATGATGACGATGGTTGTCCGTCGTTTTCTCCTGCTAGGTGATTCATTAAGTGCTAGTAGATTGATGATGTCGGTTCTTCTCTGTCTACACAAAGCTCTGGAGTCAGTCACTGTAACGTTGTGTGACAGTTCACTAATTTACTGTACCACTGATCACAGTCATCACTCAACAAACACAATCAGGCAGTTCCACGGTGGGTTGTCCCACCTGGCCGTCAGATCAGGTCGCTCCACGCGATCCTCCACACTGTATATGCACTGTGATGCCACTAGCCCCATTTTGGTTTCTTCGCACTATCGCTAGCGATATGACTATGCTATGTAGCACCCTGCTAGCTACACACTGCGAGAGGCCAAATACTATGATCTAGCCTCTATACTCCTTCAATTTCCCGAGAAATTGACGAATTTCCGCGGACCTCACTAAACGTGTGTGTCCCCTACCGGCTTACAGCTACTGTGTGTGTGTTTGTGTTTGTGTACTCACATAATTGTGCTTGCAGGGGTTGAGCTTTGGCTCTTTGGCCCCGCCTCTCAACCGTCAATAAACTGGTGTACAGATTCCTGAGCCTACTGGGCTCTATCGTATCTACATTTGAAAATGTGTATAGAATCAGCCTCTACCACATCACTGCCTAATGCATTCCATCCGTTAACTTCTCTGACACTGAAAAAGTTCCTTCTAACGTCCCTGTGGCTCATGTGGGTACTCAGTTTCCTCCTGTGTCCTCTTGTACGCGTCCCACCAGTGTTCAATATTTTATTTGTGTGTATGTGTGTGTGTGTGTGTGTGTGTGTGTGTGTGTGTGTGTGTGTGTGTGTGTGTGATATGTGTGTGTGTGTGTGTGTGTGTGTGTAAGTGTACTCACCTAGTTGTACTCACCTAGTTGTTTTTGTGGGGGTTGAGCTCTGGTTCTTTGGTCCTGCCTCTCAACCGTCAATCAACAGGTGTACAAGTTCGTGAGCCTATTGGGCTCTATCATATCTACACTTGAAACTGTGTATGGAGTCAGCCTCCACCACATCACTTCCTAATGCATTCCATTTGACAACCACTCTGACACTAAAAAAGTTTTCTAATATCTCTGTGGCTCATTTGGGCTCTCAGTATCCACCTGTGTCCCTTAGTGCGTGTGCCCCATGCATTAATTAGCCTGTCTTTATCAACCCTGTCGATTCCCCTAGGAATCTTGAATGTGGGGATCATGTCCCCCCTAACTCTTCTGCCTTCCAAGGAAGTGAAGTTTAATTCCCGTAGTCTCTCCTCTTAGCTCATACCTCTCAGCTCGGGTACTAGTCTGGTGGCAAACTTTTGAACCTTTTCCAGTTTAGTCTTATGCTTCACTAGATATGGACTCCATGGTGGAGCCGCATACTCCAGCATGGATTATGCTGCTCCAGCCACATGCAAGCCTGACATATGTAGTATATAATGTTCTTAAAGATTCCTTACACCAGTTTCTAAAGTTCTTATGTTAGCCAACCTGACATATGCTGCTGATGTTATCCTCTTGATATGAGCTTCAGGGGACAGGTCTGGCAAGATATCAACCCCCAGGTCTTTCTCTCTCTCTTGAAGCATTTCATCCTCCAAATAATACCTTGTATCTGGTCTCCGGCTTCCTACCCCTATCTTCATAACATTACATTTGCTTGGGTTAAACTCTAACAACCATTTGTTCGACCATTCCTGCAGCTTGTCCAGGTCTTCTTGAAGCCTCAAGCTGTCCTCCTCTGTCTTAATCCTTCTCATAATTTTGGCGTCGTCAGCAAACATTGAGAGGAATGAGTCTGTACTCTCTGGAAGATCATTTACGTATATCAGAAACAGGATAGGTCCGAGTACAGAGCCCTGTGGGACTCCACTGGTGACTTCACGCCATTCTCAGGTCTCACCTTTCACTGTATCTCTGCTTCCTATTGCTTAGGTACTCCCTTATCCAATGGAGCGCCCTACCAGTTACTCCTGCCTGTTTCTTCAGCTTATGCATCAACCTTTTATGGGGTACTGTTTCAAAGGCTTTCCGACAGTCCAAAAAATGCAGTCCGCCCATCCTTCTCTTTCTTGCTTAATCTTTGTCACCTGATTGTAGAATTCTATGAAGCCTGTTAGGCAAGATTTACCCTCCCTGAACCCATGTTGATGGGTTCAGGAAGGGATGGGATGTGTGTGTGTGTGTGTGTGTGTACTCACCTATTTGTGCTTGCAGGATCAAGCATTGACTCTTGGATCCCGCCTTTCCAGCCATCGGTTGTTTACAGCAATGACTCCTGTCCCATTTCCCTATCATACCTAATTTTAAAAGTATGAATAGAGTTTGCTTCCATAACCTGTTTCCCAAGTGCATTCCATTTTTCCACTACTCTCATGCTAAAAGAAAACTTCCTAACATCTCTGTGACTCATCTGAGTTTCCAGTTTCCACCCATGTTCCCTCGTTCTGTTATTATTACGTGCGAACAATTCATCTATTTCCACTTTGTCAATTCCCCTGAGTATTTTATATGTCCCTATCATATCTCCTCTCTCCCTTCTTTTCTTTAGTGTCGTAAGGTTCAGTTCCTTCAGACGCTCTTCATATCCCATCCCTCGTAACTCTGGGACAAGCCTCGTCGCAAACCTCTGAACCTTCTCCAGTTTCCTTATGTGTTTCTTCAGGTGGTGGCTCCATGATGGCGCGGCATACTCTAAGACGGGTCTCACGTAGGCAGTGTAAAGCACCCTAAAAGCCTCCTCATTTAGGTTTCTGAATGAAGTTCTAATTTTCGCCAGTGTAGAGTACGCTGCTGTCGTTATCCTATTTATATGTGCCTCAGGAGTTAGATTAGGTGTCACATCCACTCCCAGGTCTCTTTCTCGAATCGTTACAGGTAGGCAGTTCCCCTTCATTGTGTACTGTTCCTTTGGTCTCCTATCCCCTGATCCCATTTCCATAACTTTACATTTACTGGTGTTGAACTCCACTAGGTATTTCCCTGACCATCTCTGCAACCTGTTTAAGTCCTCTTGGAGGATCCTACAATCCTCGTCTGTCACAACTCTTCTCATTAATTTTGCGTCATCCGCAAACATTGACATGTATGATTCCACTTCTGTAAACATATTATTTACGTAAATTAGATAGAGGATTGGTCCCAACACCAATTCTTGAGGTACTCGACTCGCTACTGTTCGCCAGTCCGACTTCTCGCCCCTTACCATTACCCTCTGGCTCCTTCCTGTTAAGTAGTTCCTCACCCATCCTAGGGCCTTTCCGCTTACTCCTGCCTGCCTCTCAAGTTTGTATAGCAGTCTCATGTGCAGTACTGTATCAAAGGCCCTTTGGCAGTCAAGAAATATGCAGTCTGCCCAGGCTTCTCTGTCCTGCCTTATCCTTATTACTTTATCATAGAATTCTAAAAGGTTTGTTTGGCATGATTTCCCTGTCCAGAACCCATGTTGGTGCTTGTTTACAAACCCAATGGTCTCCAGGTGCTCAACAAGTCTTAGCCTAATTATTCTTTCAAGTATTTTGCAGGGGATGCTTGTCAGTGATACGTGTCTGTAGTTAAGTGCCTTCCTCCCTATCACCTTTCTTGACAATCGGTACGACATTTGTCTCCTTCCAGCAACTGGGCAATTCTCCCGACATAAGTGACTCATTAAAGATCGTTGCCAGCGGCACGCTGAGAGCCTGCGCTGCCTCTTTTAGTATCCAGGGTGATACTTTGTCTGGTCCAACAGCTTTATTTGCATCAAGTGTTGTCAACTGTTTCATTACCTCCTCTGCTGTCGCCTCTATATCTGATAGTATTTCATCTAGGGTAATCGCTTCTAACAATGGGATCTGCTCAGGCTCGGTTGTGAACACTCCACGGAAACTTGCATTCAGTACCTCGCAGATTTCCTTGTCACTGTCTGTATATGCCAATTCTGTTTTCCTCAGTCTTGTCACTTGGTCATTTACCGACATCTTCCTTCTTATATGGCTATGTAGTAATTTAGTTTGCTTTTTCGCTTTGATTGCAATATCATTCTCATAATTTCTTTCCGACATTCATCTTATGTTAATGTAATCATTCCTAGCTCTGTTACATCTAATCCTGTTGTACTCTATCCTTTGTCTTCTGTACTTCCTCCACTCCCTCCTGCTTCTCACCTTTACTTCCTGACACTGTCTATTAAACCATGGGTTTTTATTTTCCCTCCTGCTTTTTTCCTTTACTGTTGGAATAAATCTCTCTTCAGCCTCCTTGCATTTCCATATGACTTGGTTCATCATACCTTGCACTGTTTTTCCTCTAAGTTCTTCCTCCCACTGCACTTCTCCCATGTAGTCCCTTATCCTTCTGTAGTCCCCTTTTTTTGTAATCAAGTTTCCTTTCCCGGACCATTGTCCTTTGGTCACAATTTTAAGTTCCATCATGTAGTCAAAGACTAGGACACAATGGTCACTGGCTCCTAGTGGTATTTCATGTTCCAACTGCTCGATGTCTTCTACATTCTGGGTGAAAATGAGATCTAATAGGCTGGGTGTATCCCTCCTCTTTCCCTAGTATCTTCCTTCACATGCTGTACCAGGAAATTCCTGTCAATAACGTCTACCAGCTTCGCTCCCCAGGTCTCCTCCCCGCCTTGGGGATTCCTTGTTTCCCAATCTATCTCTCCTTGATTTAGGTCCCCCATGACCAGCAGCTTCGCTCCCATTCTATGCGCTATTGTTGCTGCCCACTGCAGTTCATCTATACATGCCTTGTTGCTGTCCTCATACTCCTGCCTGGGCCTTCTACTGTTTGGTGGGGGATTGTAAAATATCAAGATTACAATCTTCTGCTCATCCAATGTCAGAGTTCCATGTATGAAGCTCGTGCTTTCATTGGTATCCGGATTTTCCAGCTCATCAAACTTCCATATCCGCTTTATTAGGAGTGCCACTCCTCCTCCCTGTCTCTGTGTCCTTTCTTTTCTTATCTCCTGGAACCCCCTCTGGAAAGATTGCATCCGAGATCATGCCATTTATTTTAGTTTCCACTATTGCCACTATGTCTGGGTCTCCCTCACTCTTTCTTTTATCTCTTCTGCTTTATTGGATACCCCATCAGCATTGGTGTACCAAACCTTGAGACTCTTCTTGGAAACTCTGATGCCAGAGTTCTCCCTTTCACCGGGGGTCTGGGGGGGAGTGGGGGGTGTGGGGGTTACTTGGTGGGGTGCTAGAGGGGTGCCTGGGAGTGCCTGGTAGGCAAATGGGGGTCTGGGCATCTAGGGGGGTAGGAAGGGCATAATGGGCCTAAAATGTTAGGTGTCTGAATAGCAAAGGGGGGTTGAGAAATAGAGTGAGACTGAGAGTCAGATTGAGGTTGAGAGGTTGGGGTGAGAGGGATATTGAGGGCAGAGGGCTGAGAGGAGAATGGAGCATGGGTGCTGGGAGTGGAAGAGAGGGAGTATTAGTTAGGGGGGAATCGGGGAGAGGTGGGGGTTTTGGGGTAGAAGAGGGGAAGAGGGAGATAGGGGAAGTGTTAGGGGGTCACAAGGCGAGGGGGTTAAATGTGGTCTGGAGGTGCATAGGAGGGTTGAGGGTTGGGTGGGGTTTGGGGGTGAGTGGAAGAGGGGTGCAGCTGGGATGGAGTAGATCCCAGCTGAAGATCTGTACTCACCTAGTTGTGTTTGCGGGGGTTGAGCTCTGGCTCTTTGGTCTCGCCTCTCAACCGTCAATCAACTGATGTACAGATTCTCGAGCCTACTGGGCTCTGTCATATCTACATTTGAAACTGTGTATGGAGTCAGCCTCCACCACATCACTTCCTAATGCATTCCATTTACTAACTACTCTTACACTAAAAAAGTTCTTTCTAATGTCTCTGTGGCTCATTTGGGTACTCAGCTTCCACCTGTGTCCCCTTGTTCGCGTCCCTCCAGTGTTGAATAGTTCATCCTTGTTTACCCGGTCGAGGATTTTGTGGGTTGTGATCATGTCCCCCTTACTCTTCTATCTTGTATGTGTGTGTGTGTGTGTGTATGTGTGTGTGTGTGTTTGTGTGTGTGTGTGTGTGTGTGTGTGTGTGTGTGTGTGTGTGTGTGTGTGTGTGTGTGTGTGTGTGTGTGTGAGTTTGTTTGTGTGTGTGTGTGTTTGTGTGTGTGTGTGTGTGAGTTTGTTTGTGTGTGTGTGTGTTTGTGTTTGTGTGTGTATGTGTGTGTGTGTGTGTGTGTGTGTGTGTGTGTGTGTGTGTGTGTGTGTGTGTGTGTGTGTGTGTGTGTACTCACCTAGTTGTACTCACCTAGTTGTGTCTGCAGGATCGAGCATTGACTCTTGGATCCCGCCTTTCGAGCATCGGTTGTTTATAGCAATGACTCCTGTCCCATTTCCCTATCATACCTGGTTTTAAAATTATGAATAGTATTTGCTTCCACAACCTGTTCCTGAAGTGCATTCCATTTTCCCACTACTCTCACGCTAAAAGAAAACTTCCTAACATCTCTGTGACTCATCTGAGTTTCAAGCTTCCATTCATGTCCCCTCGTTCTGTTACTATTCCGTGTGAACATTTCGTCTATGTCCACTCTGTCAATCTGTCTGAGTATTTTATACGTTCCTATCATGTCCCCCCTCTCCCTTCTTCTTTCTAGTGTCGTAAGGCACAGTTCCCTCAGGCGCTCCTCATACCCCATCCCTCGTAGCTCTGGGACGAGTCTCGTTGCAAACCTTTGAACCTTTTCCAGTTTCATTATATGCTTCTTCAGATGGGGACTCCATGATGAGGCGGCATACTCTAAGACTGGCCTCACGTAGGCAGTGTAAAGCGCCCTAAATGCCTCCTTACTTAGGTTTTTGAATGATGTTCTAACTTTTGCCAGTGTAGAGTACGCTGCTGTCGTTATCCTATTTATATGTGCCTCATTAGATAGATTAGGTGTTATGTCTACACCCAGGTCTCTTTCCCGCGTCGTCACAGGTAGGCTGTTCCCATTCACTGTGTACTGTCCCTTTGGTCTCCTATCTCCTAGTCCCATTTACATAACTTTACATTTGCTCGTGTTGAATTCCAGTAGCCATTTCTCTGACCATCTCTGCAACCTGTTCAGGTCCTCTTGGAGGATCCTGCAATCCTCATCAGTCACAACTCTTCTCATCAACTTTGCGTCATCCGCAAACATCGACATGTAGGACTCTACGCCTGTAAACATGTCGTTAACATATACAAGAAATAGAATTGGTCCCAACACTGATCCTTGAGGTACTCCAATTGTTACTGTTCGCCAGTCCGACTTCTCGCCGCTTACCGTAACTCTTTGGCTCCTTCCTGTTAGGTAGTTCCTTATCCATGCTAGGACCTTTCCCCCCACCCCCGCCTGCTTCTCGAGCTTGAACAGCAGTCTCATGTGCGGTACTGTATCAAAGGCTTTTTGGCAGTCCAGAAATATGCAGTCTGCCCAACCATCTCTGTTCTGTCTTATCCTCGTTATTTTATCATAGAATTCCAGAAGGTTTGTTAGGCACGATTTCCCTGTCCAGAACCCATGTTGATGTTTGTTCACAAACCTAATGTTCTCCAGGTGTGCAACTAGTCTAATTATTCTTTCCAGTATTTTACAGGGGATGCTTGTCAGTGATACAGGTTTAGTTGTAGTCTGTAGTTAAGTGCCTACTCCCTATCACCTTTCTTGAAGATCGACACGACATTTGCCTTCTTCCAGCAACTGGGCAATTCTCCCTACATAAGTGACTCATTAAAGATCATTGCCAGAGGCACGCTGAGGGCCTGCGCTGCTTCTTTAAATATCCACGGTGATACTTTGTCTGGCCCAACTGCTTTAGTTGCATCTAGAGTTGTCAACTGTTTCATTACCTCCTCTGCTGTCACCTCTATATCTGATAGTCTTTCATCTAGGGTAACCCCTTCCAACAATAGGAGCTGCTCAGGCTCGGTAGTGAACACTCCATGGAAACTGGCATTCAGTGCCTCACAGATTTCCTTGTCACTTTCAGTATATGCCCCCTCTGTCTTCCTTAGTCTTGTCACTTGGTCGTTCACCGACATTTTTCATCTTATATGACTCTGTAGTAACTTAGGTTGTTTTTTCGCTTTGATTGCAATATCGTTCTCATAGTCCCTTTCCGATGTTCGTCTTATGTTAATGTAATCGTTCCTAGCTCTGTTGCATTTGATCCTGTTGTCCTCTGTCCTTTGTCTTCTGTACTTCCTCCACTCCCGCCTGCTGGCCATTTTTGCTTCTTGACATTGTCTATTAAACCATGGGTTATTATATTCCTTCTTATTTTTTCCCTTTACTGTTGGTATAAATCTCTCTTCGGCCTCCTGGCATTTCTGTATGACTAGGTCAATCATATCTTGGACTGTTTTTTCCTCTAATTTCTTCCTTCCATTGCACTTCACCCAGATAGTCCCTTATCCTCTTATTGTCCCCTTTCATGTAGTCAACTCTCCTTTCCCAGATCTCTTGTTCCATGGTCATAAGTTTGAATTCCATCATGTAGTCAAAGACTAGGACACAATGGTCAATGGCCCCTTGAGGTATTTCATGCTCTAAATTCTCGATATCTTCTATGTTCTGAGTGAAAATCAGGTCTAATAGGCTCGGTTCATCTCCTCCTCTTTCCCTTGTGTCTTCCTTCACATGTTGTGTTCGTAAATTCCTGTCTATAACATCTACTAATTTTGCTCCCCACGTTTCGTCCCCTCCATAGGGATTCCTTGATTCCCAATTTATCTCTCCATGATTTAGGTCCCCCATGATCAGCAGCTTCGCTTTCATTCTGTGGGCTAGTGTTGCTGCCTTCTGCAGTTCATCTATACATGCCTTGTTGTTGTCATCATACTCCTGCCTGGGTCTTCTACTGTCTGGTATGGGATTGTAGATTACCAAGATAACAATCTTTCTCCCATCTACTGTCAGAGTTCCATGTATGAAGCTTGTGCACTCATTGGTAACTCGATTTCCCAGGTCTTCAAACTTCCATTTCCGCTTTATTAGGAGTGCCACTCCCCCTCCCTGTCTCTGTGTCCTCTCTTTTCGTATCACCTGGTACCCTTCAGGAAAGATTGCATCTGAGATCATGTCATTAATTTTAGTTTCCACAATTGCAACTATGTCAGGATCTGCTTCACTCACTCTTTCTTTTATCTCTTCTGCTTTATTAGATACCCCATCAGCATTGGTGTACCAAACCTTGAGATTCTTCATGAAAACTCTTGTACCAGAGTTCTCCCTTTCTCTGGGGGTCTGGGGGGATCTGGGGGGTGACTGGGGGCAGGGGGGATCTGGGGGGTGTCTGGGAGATGACTGGGGGCGGGGAGGATCCGGGGGATGTCCGGGGGGATCCGGGGGGTGACTGGGGGGGTCCGGGGGTGTATTGGGGGTGAAAGAGGTCAGGAGGGGTGCTTCGGGGGCTAATGGGGGCTGGGCTTCTAGGAAGGCAGGTAGGAGGGTCTGGGGTAGGGCCTGGGTAGGTAGGTCTGGAGTAGGAAGGGCATACTGGGTCTGAAGATTAGGGAGGTTCTGATAGGCATAGAGGGGTTGGGAGATAGCGTAAGGTTGGGAGTCAGATAGAGGTTGAGAGGTTGGAAGGGGGAAGGATAAAGGGGGGTGGGGGGAACCTCCCACCCCCCTCGCAAGGGTGGGGGGTCACATGGAAGGGGAGGGGATGAGTAGGGGTGAGGGCTGGGTAGGTTTTGGGGGTTGAGGGGATGAGGGCTAGGTGGGTTCTTGGGGTTGAGGGGATGAGGGCTGGGTGGGTTTTGGGGGTTGAGGGGATGAGGGCTGGAAGGGTTTTGGGGGTTGAGGTGATGAGGGGGTCCTTGGAATGTGGGATGAATTTGACTGCAGTGGGGTCAGAGGGGTCAAGGGAGGTGTTGGGGAGATAAGCAGGGGCAGGCAGGGCTGATTTGGGGAGGGAGTGACCTGAGAAGGTGTGAGCATGGGGTTGATTAGCATTGGGGTGTGTAGCTACGCTCAAATGGGAAGAGTTGTATTGTTGTTTGCTTTCTCTGTGGGCTATCTGCTCCTCCTTCGTCATGAATTTGTCAATATATACATTGCAGTAATTTTCGCTACCTCTGAGTAAGTGTTTGTGATGCAGTATGTAATCCACTGCCTCTTCGTTAGTGAACTGTACCAGGACAGGTCGTTTCCTGTTACAGTTGTATGGCCCAATGCGTCGGTGGAATTGTACCTCATTCCCTGCCATCTGGGCTCTCATGTCTCTCAAGATCCCCTGTAGCTCCAAATCCTCAATCTCCATCCTTTCCTGCCTCGATGGTGCCCTGGCTTCAAGCAATCCATGGATTATGATTGTCCTCTTTCTCAGTTCAGGGTCATGCTGGTGGCCCCCTCCCTGGCTGACCTCAACCCCTCCCACTCCCGCTACTCCACCTACTACTACTCCCCCTTCCCCTGCCAAGCTTCCCTTATTCCTGCCAAATTCATTAGTAAGCCTAGATATTTCTCCTTGCCATTCTACCCTGCTCTTCCTGATTTCTTCTTGACTATAATCCATAAACTCTTGTTTGAGTCTTTGAACCTCGTCCTGTACCTTATTAAAGACTTCACTTTTAATTCACTGGATTAGATCATCTATCCAAACATCCCTCTTCTCTACAAATTTCCCAATCAACTTCTCCACAAACCTATCTTTTTCTTCAATCATAATACTGCTGGACCTAGACGCCCTTCCTGACCTAGTCATTGCTATAATGCAACCTTACCCACAGGGGTTCCAAGTATCTTACCGTCCTGCTAACACAATAGGTGAGTGAATCTCCAAGCGTTGTCCCACGTGGTGGTAGGAGGGTTGCTGCCGGGTGTGTGGTCACGGTCAGTGGTCGATGAGGTCCGCTCCACACTGCGCACTGCCACAGTACTTCATCAACTATTTTCAATTACGCTACTTAAACTGTTTTTCTTCACTACCTTATGGCTTTGGTCAAAACCCAAGGTTTTTTTCATTCACTTGTACAAACTTTTTCACTTCGAAGTTGCCTGATTACCCCTCCCACTCCACTAGCGAACCAGGAGCTCCCAACCCACGTCCACCCAATACAATGGTCACAACACTTACAACATGTGAATACACATGTTGTAAGAGTTGCAACGTACAGGAATAGCGAGGTTTGGGTGTGGTAACACAGGAATAAGGAGGTGGGTGTTGCAAATATAAATAAGGGGGTGTGAGTGTTGCAACACTGAAAAGAAAAATTATAAGCGTTGGAATACAATGAGGTGTTGCGAGTATTGAAAAACAGAACTTGTTGTGAGTGTTGCAACAAAAAATTACGTACCCAGGGATGCAACACGTAAATAACATACTCTGTTTGTGTTGCAACGTTCCAACACACAATACACATTATGCCTGGTTGCAACACTACACGTTATTTATGTGTTACAATACACAACACATTATTTCTATATTGCAACGCCCAAAACATGTTTATAAGTATTGCAATTTTCACAACACATTATTTATGTTGTGTCACAAAACGCGCTATTGTCTTGCAAGAATCACAACGCTTTATTGTCTTGCAACATAACGTGCAACACGTCATTGCTGTGGTGTAGCACTCACAGCACCGTATTACAGTGTTGCAATTTTTACACTTTCACTGTGCAATATAATAAAAAAGAGGTGATAGAAAATATAACTAACAAGTGGTTAAATCGATAAATTACAAATAAATGAATAAATAAAACTTGACTGGATAAACAAATTTTATTAGATTGAACAGTTAATGAATAGTGATTACCTAGAGAAATATAGGTGATTAAGTATAAAAAACGGGTGATTGCATTGGTAAATAATGCTCGAACAAATCGATAAAATGTTACATATATATAAAAGTTGCTGTAATTTACAAATGAAACGTGAATGAACATCTAAAAAGTGATTATAAAGATGAAAATTGTGATAGAATAATTCAAACTGAACTATTATTTAGCTAAATGACAATGGAAGAAACGATGAAAGAGTTCGAACTGGTGACCGCGTGAACACTGGGTCCGACCTCCGAGTCTGACCAGCCAACCCGTTCTCGCACTTTCTTTAAGTCAATATTGACTTCTTAAATACGTGCATATGTGACATACTAATTTATTGTGAATATTTTAGTTTACCTTGAAAAGCTTCATAGAAAACACCGACCTTACTTAACCTTCTTAGTATGTTAAGATAAGCATCTTATTGCTTCGTAATTACAATTATTACTTAACCTATACCTATAATTGGTTAAGTAATAATTGTAATTACGAAGCAATAAGATGCTTATCTTAACATACTAAGAAGGTTAGGTAAGGTCGGTGTTTTCTATGAACCTTTTCAAGGTAAACTAAAATATTCACAATAAATTAGTATGTCACATATGCATTTATTTAATAAGGCAATATTGACTTAAAGAAAGTGCGAGAACGGGTTGGACCAGGACGCTTCCTGCTTAATGAAGAACTCAGCAGTCATACATTCATCCACTTCATCATACATCTTCAAGTGACAGGTGAGGCGTGAGAAACCAAAGTTGGCGAAGAAAAAATCTCAGAAAAAGCTGTAAGTTAAGACAAGGTAATCATGAGATGAAAGCGCTCGGCCAGTATGCCAATATAGCACTTAGAAGGGTCCTAATTGAGCTGGGATGTGAGGACGGAGTGAAGGAACGCTGCCCAACCATTTCGACCTTCGGGAATAGAACATAAACATATTTTATACACAGCAAAAATCTGAATATATTTAAACAAAGGAAACTGTATATAGTTGTTCTCTGGAATTCTTTAAGGTATATCAAGGTGTTATTTAACTACGTATATAATATATTAATAATTTTTGATTGGTTGTTTAAAGGCATTGATGTGCTCACATATATGTGCTCGCCTATATGTGCTGACTTCGATGTGCTGACTTCGATGTGCTGACTTCGATGTGCTGACTTAGATGTGCTGACTTTGATGTGCTGACTTTGATGTGCTGACTTTGATGTGCTGACTTTGATGTGCTGACTTTGATGTGCTCATCTAGATGTGCTGACTTAGATGTGCTCACCTATAAGAGCTCACCTAGATGTGCTCATCTATAAAAGCTCACATAAATGTACTCACTGAGATGTGCTCACCTAGATGTGCTCATCTAGATGTGCTGACTTAGATGTGCTCCCCTAGATGTACTCACCTAGATGTGCTCAGCTATAAGAGCTCACCTAGATGTGCTCACCTAAAAGAGTAATCGCTGTGTTCGGAATGAACCGGGGTTCAGCGTCACGACACAACACCAGCACCAGCAGCACCAGCAGCACCAGCAGTACAACAAGCACCACCAGCACCAGTGCCAGCAGCACCAGAACCAACCACTCCACTAGCACCAGCAGCACCAGCAGTCCAAGCACCAGCACCAGCAGCACCAGCAGAACCAGCAGGCGCACCAGCACCAGCAGCGCCAGAATATGCAGCACCAGCACCAGCAGTACCAGAAGATGCAGCACCATCACCAGCACCAGCAGCACCACCAACACCAGCACCACCAGCACCAGCACCACCAGCACCAGCACCAGCACCAGCACCAGCAGCACCAGCACCAGCACCACCAGCACCAGCACCACCAGCACCAGCACCACCAGCACCAGCAGCACCAGCACCAGCACCACCAGCACCAGCACCACCAGCACCAGCACCACCAGCACCAGCAACACCAGCACCAGAACCAGCAGCACCAGCACCAGCACCAGCACCAGCAGCACCAGCTCCAGCAGCACCAGCACCAGCACCACCAGCACCAGCACCAGCACCACCAGCACCAGCACCACCAGCACCAGCACCAGCACCAGCACCACCAGCACCAGCACCAGCACCAGCAGCACCAGCACCACCACCAACACCAGCACCAGAAGAACCAGCACCAGAAGAACCAGCACCAGCACCTGCAGCACCATCAGCCGTACCAGCACCAACATCAGCAGCACCAGTAGCACCAGCAGCAACACAAGCAGCATAAGCACCAGCAGCACCAGTTCCAGCAGCAGCACCAGCAGCACTAGCACCAGCATCAGCAGCACCAGCACCAGTACCAGCCCCAGCACTAGCAGCACCAGCAGCACCAGCACCAGGACTATATCCAGCAGTAGCAACAGCACCAGCATCAGCAGCACCAGCACTAGCAGCACAAGGAGCAACAGCAGCACCAGTAGCACCACTTCCAGCAGCACCAGCACCAGCAGCACCATCACCAGCACCATCACCAGCAGCACCAGCAACAGCAGCAGCACCACCAACACCAGCACCAGCACCACTAGCATCAGCAGCATCAGCGCCAGCAGCACCAGCATCAGCAGCACTAGCAGCGGCACAAGCGGCACCAGCAGCAGCACCAGCATCACGTGCACCAGCACCAGCAGCACCAGTTCTAGCAGCAACACCAGCAGCACCAGTACCAGCACCAGCAACACCAGCACCAGCCGCACAAGCACCAGCACCAGCACCAGGAGGCCCAGCACTAGGAGCAGCACCAGCAGCACCAGCACCAGCACAAGCAGCAACAGCACCAGTACCAGCAGCACCATCACCAGCACCAGCATCAGGAAAAGCAGCACCAGCACCAGCAACCACCGCACCAGCACCAGCAGCACCATCACCAGCACCAGCAGCACCAGTACCAGCAGCACCATCACCAGCACAAGCAGCAACAACACCAGTAACAGCAGCACCAGTAACAGCAGCACCATCACCAGCACCAGCATCAGCAAAAGCAGCACCAGCACCAGCACCAGCAGCACCAGCAGCACCAGCACCAGTACCAGCAGCACCAGCAACAGCACCAGTACCAACAGCACCAGCACCAGCACAAGCAACACCAGCACCAGCACCAGCAGCACCAGCACCAGCACCAGCAGCACCATCAGCCGTACCAGCACCAGCAGCACCAGTACCAGCAGCACCAGAATATGCATCACTAGCACCAACATCAGCAGCACCAGTAGCACCAACATCAGCAGCACCAGCAGCAACACAAGCAGCACCAGTTCTAGCAGCAGCACCAGCAGCACTAGCAGCAGCACCAGCACCAGCACTAGCAGCACCAGCACTAGCACCAGCACCAGCACCAGCAGCACCAGCACCAGCAGCAGCACCAGCACTAGCAGCACCAGCACCAGCAACACCAGCACCAGCATCAGCACCAGCACTATATCCAGCAGTAGCAACAGCACCAGCATCAGCAGCACCAGCACTAGCAGCACAAGGAGCAACAGCAGCACCAGTTCCAGCAGCACCAGTAGCACCAGCTCCAGCAGCACCAGTAGCACCAGCTCCAGCAGCACAAGGAGCACCAGCAGCACCAGCACCAGCAGCACCAACAGCCGCACTAGCACCAGAAGAACCAAAAGATGCAGTCCCAGCACCAGCATCAGCACCAACACCAGCAGCACCAGCACCAGCAGGAACAGCACTAGCACCACCAGCGCCAGCAGCAGCACCAGCAGCACCAGCACCAGCAGCACCAGCCCTACACCAACACTATCACCAGCTATCGGTGTTGGAAATTTCCAACACCGAATACAACACTGTTGTATTCTCATTAATTATTACTAACTCTACTAATTATTGTAGCAAGTAAAATTAACACCATGTAGAATTCTCATGTACTAATAATTTCATCTGTGCAGTAGGCTAGAATTCTCACGTCATCCGACGCCAGTATTGCGTCAGATTTCATTACAATGAACACATTATATACAATGTATCTGAGAATTAAATTCGATTCTCTATATCTAAGGCATTCTGTGTGATAATTAATTACAGATAAATTGACTTCCAACTAAGAGCCGAATAGAGCGTTAGAGTCATAGCGATTATCGAGTAATAAAAGTTAACGTCACGAGTGAATGCCATGGGGAGACATTAATTCCTCTCCCTTATACGTTTACTATCACTAAATTGGCAAATAATAATATTTCCCTCTTCTAAATAATAAACCCGTCCAGTCTCCAACATTTCAAGCATAAATGCGAGAAATACTAATATTCATGACAATAATTTGTTTAATGAACGCGGGACGCGGCGTGGGTGAGGAGGAGCAAGCCAGTACATGTGGAGGGAAGCTCTGAGGCAGACCTATCCGTATCGTGCTCACGAGGAGACGCCATTGCCCAGCCATCAGGGTAGACGTTATCCATCCTCAGATGAAAGTCGCCACTGTGAGGCGTGAACAACCTTGCAGATGATATCTTCAACTGGTGCTGGTGTAACATAAGGAACCTTTTTAATCTGGTTCCTGACTACACGTGACCGGCCAGTGAAGCGCGCCATTATCCAGGATAGGCTGAAGCCAGAGCCTGGGGACGCGAATTTCGGCAATCTTAAAACTTATACAGTGCCCATATTAGCTAAGTATCTTCTCTTTATTTGATGCATCTGGTAAAGTGTAGTGTAGTAGCTGGGTGATTGACCGTGACGATGCATGATAACACCAAACCACAGGTGATTACCTATTATCACCTGTAACTCTTAATTTCTTGAATATAGAGATTCGGTAGCTTAATTAGTTGCTACTGTAAATATTTGTCTTGCAGCACGTGAGAAGAATTCTCCCTGCCGCCTTCTCCCATGTTAATCCATCCTATTCGTCAGCCAGCCGAGCCCAGGGGATTAGAGGAAGCGTCGTGGCTTACATAAAGGAATCTTCTTTAAGCTATGATTTCTTTGTATTTATTCATGAAATTTCTGAATTAATTACATGCAGAATTCCTTTGGTTTAACATGTGTTTATTGTGACTATCATTACTATACTTATAATCTATGTTCCCATTCATGGTAATGACATTAGTTTCACTATAATTCATAGGATTAGCTTATTATAATTTGGATTAGTGAACGAACCACACTAGTTCCTGGACGTACTGACTTCCAGTAATAACCCCCCAATGTAGGTGTTTGCGGGTTTGATTCATTTAATTATACAGCCCATTAATTATTTCTATGATCATATTCTCTAGTGTTTTATCCATAGTTACTGGTTTCATCTAGGAATTATCTAATGATCAGAAATTCTCAGTTTCCCTCTTTACTATAAAAGCGGGTGGTCCTTCGTAATTTAATTTACTGCATTAATATTTAAATAATCAGACTCAAGCCCCAAATGTCCCACATTATGGTCCTTCGAACCGGATAGGCATTAAATTTATAATTAAAATATTAATCATTAATAACTAATCCTTGTGTGATAGAAGCTAGACTAACTATTTAATTAATTGTGTCAACTAACAGTGTAACACATCAGTTAGCCTAGATCACACTAACATATTGCTACTTTCACCTCATGTATAAGGTAGCTTTAGTGGGTCATAGCCAATTACCCACAACACTTAGACCTATACCTCACACAGAGGTGAGAATCTTTAGGTCACCAGGAGCAACAGCTCATAACTTTTATAATAACCCCACCCTAACACCTGCGTTAGAGTGGCCTCACCATCTAACCATTATATACTTAGGTGGTATTGACATCCACCCCACTCGTCATCCAGCTGAGGTGATCAAACACCTCAAAGCCATAATTTTTTCTTTCAAGCTCATCAGTGAATCGGTAGTATTCACATTAGTGGAACCTCGCCAACCAAGTCAAGATAATCATTGGGGAGTAACCCCAGAATACTACCTGAGAGCTACTAAGTACATAAATTTCAGGCTGAAAAAGCGAGTGAGATTGGATGCCACATATATCCTATTTACAGCCAGACCTTACAGACAGAACCTGACCAGAGATGGTGTACACTTGTCAGGGGAATCTAGGTTGCATGTGGGTGACAAGTTAATTAACACCATCAACCATCACAAACGGCTGTGGCTAGCAGGCCAAACGTAACTGTACATAATTGTTTCACCTGTGTGTGCAAGAGCACTCTTATAAAACAAAAAACCCAAAAATACAGCACAACTATATTCACCTTACTGCACCACAATAATCTTTACCCATGTTATTAGGTAGAATTTAGGCTGAGATTGTGCTGAATTTGGTACAAGCCCAGACTAAATAACTTTATAGTTCTTAGTTAGGAATTATTACGACTAGATCTAAGCTAGTCAGTGTTGTATGTATTATATTATTTGTGCTGACCCTATACAGGGTGGGATTAAATTTTGAGATAACTCTGATTGGAGTGTCTCCATAATATTTCTCTTGTATGCATTATTTTGTGTATCTATTTTGTGTATTGCTGGATAATCTCCATTAACTCTGATGGCGATATAGAAGAGCTAACCGGACGAGAACTAATGGTGAAGTTCAGACAGTGCACAAAATATCTAGCTATTTGTTGTTAGGTAGGTAGGTACATTCAACCTCAAGTGAGGAAAAATATAAAGTAACCACCTTAAATTAGGCTACAATTAATGTTATTTGTTCACTAATGAACAAGTACCCAAGCTTCATTAGTAATACCTATACTAACACTGTGAAGTTTGAACCTAAGCCCAACATGGCTACTCCTGAGCAATTGAGGAGAACCTACATTAGCCTTAAAGGTCATTTGACCAGATTAATTAATAAGGCTGAGGGCTTAACTAAAGATACTCCCATTGACTCTTATCACTTAGAGACATCAGTTAGAGTGGCTGATCTGAAATTGGATCAAGTCAAATCTGCAGGTAAATCTTACCTTGATCTACTAAATACTGTAGAAACTGATCCTGATGAAGCAAGTCAAATTGTAGACGACATCTCCCAATATGAAGATGAGACTCAGGATATAATTATCAGGCTAAATTATCTAAATTAGCAAAACAATCTGGATCCAATACCAGTAACACAGGGTCTCACTTCAATAGTCAACTACCAGAGGTTCGTTTACCTACTCTAGACTTACCTACATTTTCAGGATTAGATACAGAAAATTAGGAAAATTTTTGGACTTCCTTTGAAGTTCACATCCATAAGAAACCGTCTCTAGACAAGGTTTCTAAATTTTCATACCTACTTAGTCTTCTCACAGGAGAGGCTAAAAAGGTCATACATAACCTTACTCTTAATGAGAGTAATTATGAGGAAGCTATAAAACTCCTGAAGTTGAACTATTGCAACAAAGAGTTAAGTATAGCTACCCTCTATTATCAATTGCTAGATCTGAATGCACCAAATAGTAGACCAGAGTCACTTCAAAGCTTCAGACTAGAAGTAGAGTCTCTAGTAAAGGCCTTAGGTACTAAAGTTAATATACCTGCTTCAGAATGGTCTATCAAGCTACTATTACAGAGGAAATTACCTCGAAATGTCTTGACAGAGCTCTGCTCACATTATAATACCGAGTTTCTCACTCTCGATCAAATTTTCGAGGGATTGAGGATCACAGTTAACAGGTTAAAGACTCATGATAAAATTAAACCTGAGTCTAAACCAACTAGTACTGACATTTCAGTCAAACCTAAACAGCCTCAGAGTAAGTCTAATAAACATAAATCCAAACCTGCTCCATCCACTGGGAAAAGAAGTGGAAATGTAGGTACATATTCAGTATCTCCTTCAGAGATAACCAATGACTTGTCTACTAAAGAGACTAAGTCTATTAACCAGAGAAAGTGTCTGTTCTGCAATCAGGAACACACCACTTATCAATGCTCTGTTTATCCTACTTATAATGTTAGGGTTAAAAGGTTACAAGAATTGCACAAGTGCACCAAGTGCATGGGCTCTCATGATCCCAAGAAATGTGCAGTGCAGCTACGTTCCTGCAACCGCTGTAACCAAGGTGTACACCACTACGCCTTATGTAGAAAATCTTCTACACCAACCATGACCACTGGAGAGAATTCTACGAATTCTACTGCAGTGCAATATTGCAAAGTGCATCACGAAGTGAATGTACTTGCTACTGAATCAGGCATTAATACTACTTTGCCTACAGCTCAACTTAAACTAATAAACCGAAGATCTAGAATTAACACTAGGGGTCTTTTTGACCAAGGCTCACAGAAAACCTTCGTTACACAACAGTTGGTAGATGAGTTAAATTTAAAACCTGCCAAAAGTGTGAGGTTAAATATTTCTGGTTTCTTGTGAAATAGTGGACCTCGTGACTACAAGGTAGTTAAAGTATTAGTAAGACTGGGATCTTCTACTAGTCCAATCCAAGCGGTAGTAGTGGATAAGATTCCTACAGACCTGCAGGTCACAGGATTAGCTCGCACTGCGAGACACCTTAAACGAAACCGCATGAGGCTAGCAGATTATAAAATAAATTCTGACTGCCTCACAGATATTGGAATACTAATAGGCGCAGATCATTATTACAAGTTTATAACTGGATGCACTAGGCAACATGGTATGAATTTGTTGTCGTCCGCAGGAGGCAAATTGCTCACAGGACCAGTGCTTTTCAGACAAGGTCCAGCGTCCACAAACCAACAATCCAATAATGTAATTGTGGCGTGACTAGGCTTAGAACAGTCACCACTACGCTTCAGGGAAATATCTGAGGATATTGAGTCTGACCCACCAATACATCGTTTGTGGGATTTAGACACCTTAGGCATCATCCCTGAGCAACCAAGTCCTGATGATACGTGGACTTACCAGCAATATCTGGATACAGTTGTCTACTCAAATAAACAATACTGGGTAAGACTCCCATGGAAGTTGGATCATCCACAACTTCCAGTGAATTATTTTATGGCAGCCTCACAATTGCAGTCTCAATTAACACGACTGCAGAAGCAGCCAGACAAACTAAACATGTATCATCAACTTATCCAACAACAACTTAACCATAAGTTCATTGAAGTTGTTGAACACGATGACCGAAAAACAGGTCATTATTTACCTCACCACGCTGTGGTGAAAGACTCATTGACAACACCTATTCGTATTGTCTTTAACTGCAGTGCTAAAGTAAAGCCAAGCAGTGTGTCTTTAAATGAATGTCTCCAAACGGGACCTAGCCTAACACAAAGGCTACATGATGTGTTGTTACGATTTCGCACAGGCATTTTTGCCTATACAGCTGATATCAGCAAAGCCTTTCTCCGAGTAGGGTTACAGGAGGAAGATCGTGACTACACAAAATTCCTCTGGTTTAAGGATCCACTGGATCCTATCAGTGAAATAATCACCTATCATTTTGCCTCAGTATTATTTAGAGCTACGTCCTCACCGTTTCTTTTGCAAGCAACATTAGACACGCATTTGAGGAAATCAAACAGCCCTTATAAGGCAGACATTAGCGACAACTTATATGTCGACAATTTCCAGGGGACAACTAATGATCAAGCTGATCTGGTAGAAATCTACCATGAGGCTAACAGTGAACTGTTAGGAGCCAATATGCCACTACAGTCATGGGCCTCAAATAATAAACTGCTTAACCAGGTAATCGAGAAAGAATTTCCAGATTATCAGGTACCCAGTCAATTAAAGGTTCTAGGCGTGGAATGGAACACCAACACTGACGAGATGAATGTCAAGTCAGTGCAAATTGATAATTCAACCCTTACCATGAGAACACTGCTCTCATTTGTCAGTCAACCATTTGACCCTTTAGGCCTACTTAGTCCTATATTAATAAGGGGCAAACTCCTAATGCAGGAGTGCTGGCAAAACCATATGGGATGGGATGATCCGTTATCAAGTGAGTTACAAGCCAAATGGCAAATACTCTCAACGGATTTTAATCAGTTAGGCGTTTTGAAATTTCCTCGTAATGCTTCAGGACCAAACTTACCCACCAATTTGCACGTTTTTTGCGATGCCTCTGGCAAAGCATATGGCGCAGTAGCCTATTTAGTTAACAGTGCACAATCAATTCTGCTCACATCTAAAGCAAGAGTTGCTCCCATTAAGAAGAGATCTTTACCTCAGATGGAGTTGACTGCATTGCTAGTGGGAGTAAGATTAGCCCATTGCTTGGCAAAAACACTCAATAATATCCACTTTGGTGAGATTGTAGTGTGGTCAAACAACGAGGCAGTCTTACAATGGGTAAGAAACAATAACAACAAAACCCCTTACGTCAGTAATCGCGTCAGGGAGATTCATGATTTATCTGCTGGATATAAATTTAGACATGTTCCTACTAAGGACAATCCTGCAGATTATCTATCTCGAGGATTAACATTAAAACAACTTGTCAAGTCTTCGCTGTGGTTCAATGGACCTTCATGGCTTGTTGGTGGTCAGTGGTCCAAACAAAAGCCACAAGTCATAGTGACCAATATCACCACTCCCATGAAAGAACCAGAACCTCAACGAATATTAGCCATTGATCCTCATCATTATTCTAACTTAAGCAAATGGTTACGAGTGACTGCACACGTGTTTGATTTCCTTGCTAAGGTAGGAATTCGACATAAATTTCCCAATCCTATCCTCTACTGGATCAAACGTGCACAACAAGAGACATATGGAAGTGAATATGAAAATCTTCCAGAAAAATTAACTAAGTCTCTAGGTATCTGGTATGATGCCAACACTCATAACATACTACGATGTGGAGGACGTTTGCTACATGCAAAAATTGATTTGGACACCAAGAATCCAATTCTTCTACCTCGTCACCACATCATAACTAAACTTCTTGTCTTACACCACCATCAATATGGTACATTACATGGTGGAGTTTTAGATACTCTCACCGATCTTAGACAAAAGTACTGGCTTCCTCAAGGTCGTCAGACTGTTAAGACAATTATCAAATCTTGTGTAATCTGTAAGAGATACGACGCTAGAGTATGTCCTTACCCAGGACCTCCACCACTCCCAGAAGAACGAGTGGTTCATCTTCGTCCTTTCGAAACCACTGGTGTTGATTATACAGGAGCCTTACTCCTCACTGGTAACCCAGATAATATACCAGTGAAGGCGTACATTTGTCTCTTTACGTGTGCTACAACCAGAGGCGTACACTTAGAGGTCACTCCAGACATGAGTGCTGAGGCCTTCATTCAAGCTTTCCGCAGATTTGCTGCCCGCCGATCGTGTCCTAAATTAATGATATCGGACAACGGTTCTAATTTTGTGGCAGGAGAAAGTTGTTTGCGAGAAGTCTGGAACCACTCAGAAGTACAGTCAGTCCTACAGAGACGACAATGTCACTGGAAATTCATAGCACCGAGAGCCCCTTGGCAAGGTGGGTTCTATGAGCGAATGGTAGGCACAGTCAAGAAGTGTCTAAGGAAAACTTTACACCGACAAAAGGTCAGTTACTCAGAACTCCAAACTATTGTTGTGGAAATCGAGGCGCGAGTCAATAACCGCCCAATAACCTACCTGTCTGATGATTTCACCCAGAGAGAACCTCTGAGCCCCTCACACTCGATCCATGGAGGTCTACTGAGCCCTCTCATCCCTTTAGCCGAAGAGGACCCTGTAGACCCGTCACATGTGACCAGAGGAGACTTGGTGGAAAGCTACCAGCATCTTTCTAGAGTTATTAACAGGTGGAATGAGGTGTGGACTCGAGAGTACCTCACAGCTCTACGAGAGTACCACTACGGAGCTTCGAGTCCTTATAATAAAGTGCAATTAAAACCAGGAGACCTAGTACTAGTCGACAGTGATGGACCAGAGTGGTCAGAGTGGCCTATAGGTAAAATTGTTACCATTCATCCAGATCGACAAGGTGTCCTGAGAGTAGTTAAAATTTTGTGCCGAGGCAACACTACTCTAAAAACTTTAGAGAAGCTGGTTCCCCTTGAACTGACTGAGCAAGAATATCAGCCAGATCCAGTTTCTCAATTAATTTCCGAGGGTAATAATTCTGATCCTCCAAGCAACCGCCCCACTAGAGCTGCTGCTCAACAATGTAGGCGGAATTTGCAAGCCTATTACAACTCTGAACAAGAGTAATTTCCTTCACTTCCCACTTAGATAACTATGATGATACTACGATGTGATATCACGTAACAAACCATTACACGTCACAATGACCCAGGATATCCCATCGTAGTAGATTCTGTTAGTTTAAATTGTGTGGGTTAAAATCTATAAATATTGTGTAGGCTATAAGCAACATGTTTCATTTGACATGTAAATAGCAAGACTCAAGTTCTTGTAAGTCCTTGATAAATCCGGGACGTTCGTTATGTGTGTACTAACATACTAACATATTAACATACTAATGTACTAATCTTAATAACACTTCGGGATAGGTCAGTACTCCACAGTACACTACGACCCTAGGATCCTCGCCCCGGAGTTATGTTGGAAATTTCCAACACCGAATACAACACTGTTGTATTCTCATTAATTATTACTAACTCTACTAATTATTGTAGCAAGTAAAATTAACACCACATAGAATTCTCATGTACTAATAATTTCATCTGTGCAGTAGGCTAGAATTCTCACGTCATCCAACGCCAGTATTGCGTCAGATTTCATTACAATGAACACATTATATCCAATGTATCTGAGAATTAAATTCGATTCTCTATATCTAAGGCATTCTGTGTGATAATTAATTACAGATAAATTGACTTCCAACTAAGAGCCGAATAGAGCGTTAGAGTCATAGCGATTATCGAGTAATAAAAGTTAACGTCACGAGTGAATGCCATGGGGAGACATTAATTCCTCTCCTTTATACGTTTACTATCACTAAATTGGCAAATAATAATATTTCCCTCTTCTAAATAATAAACCCGTCCAGTCTCCAACATTTCAAGCATAAATGCGAGAAATACTAATATTCATGACAATAATTTGTTTAATGAACGCGGGACGCGGCGTGGGTGAGGAGGAGCAAGCCAGTACACGTGGAGGGAAGCTCTGAGGCAGACCTACCCGTATCGTGCTCACGAGGAGACGCCATTGCCCAGCCATCAGGGTAGACGTTATCCATCCTCAGATGAAAGTCGCCACTGTGAGGGGTGAACAACCTTGCAGATAATATCTTCAACTGGTGCTGGTGTAACATAAGGAACCTTTTTAATCTGGTTCCTGACTACACGTGACCGGCCAGTGAAGCGCGCCATTATCCAGGATAGGCTGAAGCCAGAGCCTGGGGACGCGAATTTCGGCAATCTTAAAACTTATACAGTGCCCATATTAGCTAAGTATCTTCTCTTTATTTGATGCATCTGGTAAAGTGTAGTGTAGTAGCTGGGTGATTGACCGTGACGATGCATGATAACACCAAACCACAGGTGATTACCTATTATCACCTGTAACTCTTAATTTCTTGAATATAGAGATTCGGAAGCTTAATTAGTTGCTACTGTAAATATTTGTCTTGCAGCACGTGAGAAGAATTCTCCCTGCCGCCTTCTCCCATGTTAATCCATCCTATTCGTCAGCCAGCCGAGCCCAGGGGATTAGAGGAAGCGTCGTGGCTTACATAAAGGAATCTTCTTTAAGCTATGATTTCTTTGTATTTATTCATGAAATTTCTGAATTAATTACATGCAGAATTCCTTTGGTTTAACATGTGTTTATTGTGACTATCATTACTATACTTATAATCTATGTTCCCATTCATGGTAATGACATTAGTTTCACTATAATTCATAGGATTAGCTTATTATAATTTGGATTAGTGAACGAACCACACTAGTTCCTGGACGTACTGACTTCCAGTAATAACCCCCCAATGTAGGTGTTTGCGGGTTTGATTCATTTAATTATACAGCCCATTAATTATTTCTATGATCATATTCTCTAATATTTTATCCATAGTTACTGGTTTCATCTAGGAATTATCTAATGATCAGAAATTCTCAGTTTCCCTCTTTACTATAAAAGAGGGTGGTACTTCATAATTTAATTTACTGCATTAATATTTAAATAATCAGACTCAAGCCCCAAATGTCCCACAAGTAGCACCAGCACCAGCAGGACAAACACCAGCAGCACCAGCAGGCGCACCAGCACCAGCAGCGCCAGAACATGCAGCACCATCACCAGCAGCACCAGAACATGCAGCACCATCACCAGCAGCACCAGCAACAGCAGCAGCACCACCAACACCAGCACCAGCACCACTAGCACCAGCAGCATCAGCGCCAGCAGCACCAGCATCAGCAGCACTAGCAGCGGCACAAGCGGCACCAGCAGCACCAGCAGGAGCACCAGCACCACCAGCACCAGCACCACCAGCACCAGCACCACCAGCACCAGTACCACCAGCACCACAAGCACCAGCATCAGCAAACACAACAGCACAAGCAACACCAGCACCAGCACCAGCAGCACCAGCACCAACACAGCACTATCACCAGCAGTAGCACCAGCACCAGCAGCAGCAGCACCAGCACCAGTACCAGCACCAGCAGCACCACCCTGCACCAGCACCAGCAGCACCAGCACCAACACAGCACTATCACCAGCAGTAGCACCAGCACCAGCAGCAGCAGCAGCAGTACCAGCACAAGCAGAACCAGCATCAGCACCAGCACCAGCAGCACCAGCACCTACAGCACTAGCAGCTCCACCAGCAGCACCAGCAGTAGCACCAGCACAAGAAGCAGCACCAGCACCAGCACCAGTACCAGCACCATCACCTGCATTAGCACCAGTACCAGCACCAGCAGCAACAGCACCAGAAGCAGCACCAGCAGCACTAGCACCTATAGCAACAGCTGCACCAGTAGCACCAGCAGCAGCAGCACCAGCCCCTGCAGCAGCACCAGCAGCAGCAGCACCAGCACCAGCAGAACCAGCACCAGCAGCACCAGCAGCTCCAGCAGCCGCACCAGCACCAGCAGTGCCAGAAGATGCAGCACCAGCACCAGCAGCACCAGCATCAGCAACACCAGCATCAGCACCTGCAGCACCATCACCAGCACCATCACCAGCAGCACCAGCAACAGCAGCAGCACCACCAGCACCAGCAGCACCAGCACGAGAACCAGCAGCACTAGAACCACAAGCACCAGCAGCACCACCAGCACCAGCAGCACCACCAGCACTAGCAGCATCAGCACCAGCAGCACCGGCACCAGCAGCAACTACCAGCGGAACCAGCAACACCAGCAGAAGCACCAGCACCAGCACCAGCAGCACAAGCACCAACAGCACCAGCACCAACAGCAGCACAAGCAACACCAGCAAAAGCACCACCACCAGCAGCACAAGCACCAGCACCATGACCAGCTGTAGCACAAACACCAGCACCAGCATCAGCAACAGCATCAGCACTAGCAGCACCAGCCGCACCAGCACCAACACCAGCAGCACCAACACCAGCAGCACCAGCACAAGCAGCATAAGCACCAGCACCAGCACCAGCCGCACCAGCACCAGCAGTAGCACCAGCACCAGCACCAGCAGCACCAGCACCAGCACCAACACCAGCAGCACCATCACCAGTAGCACCAGCCGCACCAGCACCAACACCAGCAGCACCAACACCAGCAGCACCAACACCAGCAGCACCAACACCAGCAGCACCAGCCGCACCAGCACCAACACCAGCAGCACCAACACCAGCAGCACCAACACCAGCAGCACCAGCACCAGCACCAACACCAGCAGCACCAGCACCAGTACCAGCAGCATCATCATCACCAGCACCAGCTCCAGCACCCGCAGCACCAGCACAAGCAGCACCATCACCAGCACCCACAGTAACCAGCAGCACCAACACCAGCAGCTCCAGCATCACCAGCACCAGCATCACCAGCACCAGCATCACCAGCACCAGCAGCACCAGCACCAGAAGCAGCACCAGCACCAGAAGCAGCACCAGCACCAGCACCAGCACCAGAAGCAGCACCAGCACCAGCACCAGCAGCACCAGCACCAGAAGCAGCACCAGCACCAGAAGAAGCACCAGCATCACCAGCACCAGCAGCAACAGCACCAGAAGCAGCACCAGCACCAGCACCAGCAGCACCAGCACCAGAAGCAGCACCAGCTGCATCAGCAGCACCAGCACGAGCAGCATCAGCACCAGCAGCACCATCATCAGCAGCACTAGCAGCGGCACAAGCAGCACCAGCACCACCTGCACCAGGACCACCACCACCACCACCACCAGCACCACCAGCACCAGCACCAGCAGCACCAGCACAATCACCAGCTGTAAGAGAAACACCAGCACCAGCAGCCCCAGCACCAGCAGCACCAGCTGTAACACAAACACCAGCACCAGCAGCACCAGCACCAGCACCAGGAGCCCCAGCACTAGGAGCAGCACCAGCACTACCAGCAGCACCAGCACCACCAGCACCAGCACCAGTAACAGCAGCCCCATCACCACCACCAGCACCAACAGCACCAGCACCACCAGCACCAGTAGCACCAGCACCACCAGCACCAGCACCACCAGCACCAGCACCAACAGCAACACAAGCAACACCAGCACCTCTAGCACCAGCTCCAGCACCAGCAGCAGCACCAGCAGCACCAGCACTAGCAGCAGCCATACACCAGCAGCCATACACCAGCAGCAGCACCATCAGCACCAGCAACAGCACCAGCACCAGCACCAGGAGCACCAAAAGCAGCAGCACCAGCTCCAGCACCAGCAGCAGCACCAGCACCAACACCAGCAGCACCATCATCACCAGCACCAGTACCAGCACCAGCAGCTCCACCAGCACCAGCACCAGTAGCACCAGCACCAGCAGCACCAGCATCACCAGCACTAGCAGCACCAGCACCAGCAGCGCCAGCAGCAGCACCAGCAGCACCAGCACCAGCAGCACCAGCAACAGCACCAGTACCAGCAGCACCAGCAGCAGCACCAACAACCCCAGCACCATCACCAACAGTAGCACTAGCACCATCACCAGCACAAGCAACACCAGCACCAGCACAAGCACCACCAGCACCATCATTAGCAGTAGCATCAGCACCAGAAACAGCCGCACCAGCACCAATACCAGCACCAGTAGCACCACCTGCACCAGCACAAGCAGCACCAGCACCAGCAGCACCAGTACCAGCACCAGCAGCACTAGCACCTGCACCAGCAGCACCAGCAATATCAGCAGCACCTACACCAACTGCACCAGCAGCAACACCAGCACCAGCACCAGCACCAGTACCAGCAGCGCCAGCAGCACCAGCACCACCAGCACCAGCACCAGCAACAGCAGCACCAGCACCAGTACCAGCACCAGTAGCACCAGCAGTCCAAGCACCAGCACCAGCAGCACCAGCACCAGCACCAGCACCAGCACCAGCAGTCCAAGCACCAGCACCAGCAGCAGCACCAGCAACACCAGCACCAGCAGCACCACCAGCAGGAACCGCACCAGCACCAGCAGCACCAACAGCAGCAGCACCAGCTCTAACACCAGCACCAGCAGGCGCACCAGCACCAGCAGGGCCAGAATATGCAGCACGAGAACCAGCAGCACCTGAAGATGCAGCACCAGCCTCAACACCAGCACCAGCAGCACCAGCACCAGCACCACTAGCACCAGCAGCATCAGCGCCAGCAGCACCAGCATCAGCAGCACTAACAGCGGAACCAGCAGCACCAACAGTAGCACCAGCACCACCAGCACCAGCAGCACCACCAGCACCAGCACCAGCACAATCACTAGCTGTAACACAAACACCAGCACAAGCAGCACCAGCACCAGCACCAGTACCAGCAGCACCATCACCACCAGTACCAGTACCAGTACCAGCACCAGTACCAGCACCAGCAGCTCCACCAGCACCTGCACCAGCAGCGCCAGCCCCGACAACACCAGCATCACCAGCACTAGCAGCAACAGCACCAGCAGCGCCAGCAGCAGCACCAGCAGGACCAGCAGCACCAGCAGCACCAGCAACAGCACCAGTACCAGCAGCACCACCAGCACCATTACCAGCAGTAGCACTAGCACCATCACCAGCACCACCAGCACCATCACCAGCAGTAGCACTAGCACCAGCAGCACCAGCATCAGCACAAGCACCACCAGCACCATTACCAGCACCAGCTCCAGCACCAGCAGCACCAGCACAAGCAGCACTAGCACCAGCAGCACCAGCACCAGCACCAGCAGCACCAGCACCAGCAGCACTAGCAGCTTTCCAGCAGCACCAACAGCACCTGCACCAGCTGCACCAGCAGCACCAGCAGCACCTGCACCAGCTGCACCAGCAGCAACACCAGCACCAGCAGCACCATCAACAGCACCAGTACCAGCACCAGCACCAGCAGCACAACCAACACCAGCAGCACAACCAGCACCAGCACCACCACCAGCACCAGCACAAGCAGCACCAGCACCAGTAACAGCAGCCCCATCACTACCACCAGCACCAACAACACCAGCACCACCAGCACCACCAGCACCAGTAGCACCAGCACCACCAGCACCAGTAGCACCAGCACCACCAGCAGTACCAGCACCACCAGCACCAGCACCAACAGCAGCACAAGCAACACCAGCACCTCCAGCACCAGCTCCAGCACCAGCAGCAGCACCAGCAGCACCAGCACTAGCAGCAGCCATACACCAGCAGCCATACACCAGCAGCAGCACCATCAGCACCAGCAACAGCACCAGCACCAGGAGCACCAAAAGCAGCAGCACCAGCTCCAGCACCAGCAGCAGCATCAGCAGCACCACCACTAGCAGCAGCCATACACCAGCAGCCATACACCAGCAGCAGCACCATCAGCACCAGCAACAGCACCAGCACCAGCAGCAAAAGCAGCCCCAGCACCAGCACTAGCAGCACCAGCACCAACACCAGCAGCACCATCATCACCAGCACCAGTACCAGCACCAGCAGCTCCACCAGCACCAGCACCAGCAGCACCAGCACCAGCAGCACCAGTATCACCAGCACTAGCAGCACCAGCACCAGCAGCGCCAGCAGCAGCACCAGCAGCACCAGCACCAGCACCAGCAGCACCAGCAACAGCACCAGTACCAGCAGCACCAGCAGCAGCACCAACAACCCCAGCACCATCACCAACAGTAGCACTAGCACCATCACCAGCACAAGCAACACCAGCACCAGCACCACCACCAGCAGCACCAGCACCAGCACCAGCATCAGCAACAGCATCAGCACTAGCAGCACCAGCCGCACCAGCACCAACACCAGCAGCACCAGCACCAGCAGCACCAGCACAAGCAGCATAAGCACCAGCACCAGCACCAGCCGCACCAGCACCAGCAGTAGCACCAGCACCAGCACCAGCAGCACCAGCACCAGCACCAGCCGCACCAGCACCAACACCAGCAGCACCAGCACCAGCAGCACCAGCACAAGCAGCACCAGCACCAGCCGCACCAGCACCAGCCGCACCAGCACCAGCAGTAGCACCAGCACCAGCACCAGCAGCACAAGCAGCACCAGCACCAGCACCTGCCGCACCAGCAGCCACACCAGCAGCCGCACCAGCACCAGCAGCACCAGAAGAAGCAGCACCAGCACCAGAACCAGCAGCAGGACCTGCAGCACCAGCTCCAGCACCCGCAGCACCAGCACAAGCAGCACCATCACCAGCACCCACAGTAACCAGCAGCACCAGCACCAGCAGCTCCAGCATCACCAGCACCAGCATAACCAGCACCAGCAGCACCAGCACCAGAAGCAGCACCAGCTGCATCAGCAGCACCAGCACGAGCAGCATCAGCACAAGCAGCACCATCATCAGCAGCACTAGCAGCGGCAGAAGCAGCACCAGCACCACCTGCACCAGCACCACCACCACCACCACCACCACCACCACCACCACCAGCACCACCAGCACCAGCACCAGCAGCACCAGCACAATCCCCAGCTGCAAGACAAACACCAGCACCAGCAGCACCAGCACCAGCAGCCCCAGCACCAGCAGCACCAGCTGTAAGACAAACACCAGCACCAGCAGCACCAGCACCAGCAGCACCAGCACCAGCACCAGGAGCCCCAGCACTAAGAGCAGCACCAGCACTACCAGCAGCACCAGCACCAGCACCAGTAACAGCAGCCCCATCACCACCACCAGCACCAACAGCACCAGCACCACCAGCACCACCAGCACCAGTAGCACCAGCACCACCAGCAGTACCAGCACCACCAGCACCAGCACCAACAGCAACACAAGCAACACCAGCACCTCCAGCACCAGCTCCAGCACCAGCAGCAGCACCAGCAGCACCAGCACTAGCAGCAGCCATACACCAGCAGCACCAGCACTAGCAGCAGCCATACACCAGCAGCAGCACCATCAGCACCAGCAACAGCACCAGCACCAGCACCAGGAGCACCAAAAGCAGCAGCACCAGCTCCAGCACCAGCAGCAGCACCAGCAGCACCAGCACTAGCAGCAGCCATACACCAGCAGCCATACACCAGCAGCAGCAACATCAACACCAGCAACAGCACCAGCACCAGCAGCAAAAAGCAGCACCAGCACCAGCACTAGCAGCACCAGCACCAACACCAGCAGCACCATCATCACCAGCACCAGTACCAGCACCAGCAGCTCCACCAGCACCAGCACCAGCAGCACCAGCACCAGCAGCACCAGCATCACCAGCACTAGCAGCACCAGCACCAGCAGCGCCAGCAGCAGCACCAGCAGCACCAGCACCAGCAGCACCAGCAACAGCACCAGTACCAGCAGCACCAGCAGCAGCACCAACAACCCCAGCACCATCACCAACAATAGCACTAGCACCATCACCAGCACAAGCAACACCAGCACCAGCACAAGCACCACCAGCACCATCATTAGCAGTAGCATCAGCACCAGAAACAGCCGCACCAGCACCAATACCAGCACCAGTAGCACCACCTGCACCAGCACAAGCAGCACCAGCACCAGCAGCACCAGCACCAGCACCAGCAGCACTAGCAGCTGCACCAGCAGCACCAGCAACATCAGCAGCACCTGCACCAGCTGCACCAGCAGCAACACCAGCACCAGCACCAGTAACAGCAGCACCATCACCAGCACCTGCAGCACCTGCACCAGCAGCACCAGCACCAGCACCAGCACCAGCAGCACCAGCAACAGCACAAGTACCAACAGCACTAGCCTCAGCACTAGCACCAGCACCAGCACCAGCTTAAGCAACACCAGCACCAGCACCAGAAGCACCAGCACCAGCAACAGCAGCACCAGCTCCATCACTAGCAGTAGCACCAGCACCAGCAACAGCAGCACCAGCACCAATACCAGCACCAGCAGCACCACCCTGCACCAGCACCAGCACCAGTTGCACCAGCAGCAGCAGCACCAGCACCAGTAGCATTAGCAGCAACACCAGCACCAGTAGCATTAGCAGCAACACCAGCATCAGCACCAGCAGCACCAACACCAGCACCAGCACCATCACCTGCAATAGCACCAGCACCAGTACCAGCAGCACCAGCAGCACCAGCACCACCAGCACCAGCACCAGCAACAGCAGCACCAGCACCAGTACCAGCACCAGTAGCACCAGCAGTCCAAGCACCAGCACCAGCAGCACCAGCACCAGCACCAGCACCAGCAGTCCAAGCACCAGCACCAGCAGCAGCACCAGCAACACCAGCACCAGCAGCACCACCAGCAGCAACCGCACCAGCACCAGCAGCACCAACAGCAGCAGCACCAGCTCTAACACCAGCACCAGCAGCACCAGCAGTACCAGCACCAGCACCAGCAGCACAAGCTCCAGCAGCACCAGCAGGCGCACCAGCACCAGCAGCACCAGCAGCCGCACCAGCACCAGCAGGGCCAGAATATGCAGCACGAGCACCAGCAGCACCTGAAGATGCAGCACCAGCCTCAACACCAGCACCAGCAGCACCAGCACCAGCACCACTAGCACCAGCAGCATCAGCGCCAGCAGCACCAGCATCAGCAGCACTAACAGCGGAACCAGCAGCACCAACAGTAGCACCAACACCACCTGCACCAGCACCAGCAGCACCACCAGCACCAGCACCAGCACAATCACCAGCTGTAACACAAACACCAGCACAAGCAGCACCAGCACCAGCACCAGTACCAGCAGCACCATCACCACCAGTACCAGTACCAACACCAGTACCAGCACCAGCAGCTCCACCAGCACCTGCACCAGCAGCGCCAGCCCCGACAGCACCAGCATCACCAGCACTAGCAGCAACAGCACCAGCAGGACCAGCAGCACCAGCAGCACCAGCAACAGCACCAGTACCAGCAGCACCACCAGCACCATTACCAGCAGTAGCACTAGCACCATCACCAGCACCACCAGCACCATCACCAGCAGTAGCACTAGCACCATCACCAGCACAAGCAACACCAGCACCAGCATCAGCACAAGCACCACCAGCACCATTACCAGCACCAGCTCCAGCACCAGCAGCACCAGCACAAGCACTAGCAACAGCAGCACCACCTGCACCAGCACAAGCAGCACCAGCACCAGCAGCACCAGCACCAGCACCAGCAGCACTAGCAGCTTCACCAGCAGCACCAACAGCACCTGCACCAGCTGCACCAGCAGCACCAGGAGCACCTGCACCAGCTGCACCAGCAGCAACACCAGCACCAGCAGCACCATCAACAGCACCAGTACCAGCACCAGCAGCACAACCAACACCAGCTGCACAACCAGCACCAGCACCAGCACAAGCAGCACCAGCACCAGTAACAGCAGCCCCATCACCACCACCAGCACCATCAACACCAGCACCACCAGCACCACCAGCACCAGTAGCACCAGCACCACCAGCAGTACCAGCACCACCAGCACCAGCACCAACAGCAGCACAAGCAACACCAGCACCTCCAGCACCAGCTCCAGCACCAGCAGCAGCACCAGCAGCACCAGCACTAGCAGCAGCCATACACCAGCAGCCATACACCAGCAGGAGCACCATCAGCACCAGCAACAGCACCAGCACCAGCACCAGGAGCACCAAAAGCAGCAGCACCAGCTCCAGCACCAGCAGCAGCATCAGCAGCACCAGCACTAGCAGCAGCCATACACCAGCAGCCATACACCAGCAGCAGCAACATCAACACCAGCAACAGCACCAGCACCAGCTGCAAAAGCAGCACCAGCACCAGCACTAGCAGCACCAGCACCAACACCAGCAGCACTATCATCACCAGCACCAGTACCAGCACCAGCAGCTCCACTAGCACCAGCACCAGCAGCACCAGCACCAGCAGCACCAGTATCACCAGCACTAGCAGCACCAGCAGCGCCAGCAGCAGCACCAGCAGCACCAGCACCAGCACCAGCAGCACCAGCAACAGCACCAGTACCAGCAGCACCAGCAGCAGCACCAACAACCCCAGCACCATCACCAACAGTAGCACTAGCACCATCACCAGCACAAGCAACACCAGCACCAGCACCACCACCAGCAGCACCAGCACCAGCACCAGCACCATGACCAGCTGTAGCACAAACACCAGCACCAGTACCAGCATCAGCAACAGCATCAGCACTAGCCGCACCAGCCGCACCAGCACCAACACCATCAGCACCAGCACCAGCAGCACCAGCACAAGCAGCATAAGCACCAGCACCAGCACCAGTCGCACCAGCACAAGCAGTAGAACCAGCACCAGCACCAGCAGCACCAGCACCAGCACCAGCCGCACCAGCAGCCACTCCAGCAGCCGCACCAGCACCAGCAGCACCAGAAGAAGCAGCACCAGCACCAGAACCAGCTGCAGGACCTGCAGCACCAGCACCAACACCAGCAGCACCAGCACCAGTACCAGCAGCATCATCACCACCAGCACCAGCTCCAGCACCCGCAGCACCAGCACAAGCAGCACCATCACCAGCACCCACAGTAACCAGCAGCACCAGCACCAGCAGCTCCAGCATCACCAGCACCAGCATCACCAGCACCAGCAGCACCAGCACCAGAAGCAGCACCAGCACCAGCACCAGCAGCACCAGCACCAGAAGCAGCACCAGCTGCATCAGCAGCACCAGCACGAGCAGCATCAGCACAAGCAGCACCATCATCAGCAGCACTAGCAGCGGCACAAGCAGCACCAGCACCACCTGCACCAGCACCACCACCACCACCACCACCAGCACCACCAGCACCAGCACCAGCAGCACCAGCACAATCACCAGCTGTAAGACAAACACCAGCACCAGCAGCACCAGCACCAGCAGCCCCAGCACCAGCAGCCCCAGCTGTAACACAAACACCAGCACCAGCAGCACCAGCACCAGCACCTGGAGCCCCAGCACTAAGAGAAGCACCAGCACTACCAGCAGCACCAGCACCACCAGCACCAGCACCAGTAACAGCAGCCCCATCACCACCACCAGCACCAACAGCACCAGCACCACCAGCACTACCAGCACCAGTTGCACCAGCACCACCAGCAGTACCAGCACCACCAGCACCAGCACCAACAGCAACACAAGCAACACCAGCACCTCCAGCACCAGCTCCAGCACCAGCAGCAGCACCAGCAGCACCAGCACTAGCAACAGCCATACACCAGCAGCACCAGCACTAGCAGCAGCCATACACCAGCAGCCATACACCAGCAGCAGCACCATCAGCTCCAGCAACAGCACCAGCACCAGAGCACCAAAAGCAGCAGCACCAGCTCCAGCACCAGCAGCAGCACCAGCAGCACCAGCACTAGCAGCAGCCATACACCAGCAGCCATACACCAGCAGCAGCAACATCAACACCAGCAACAGCACCAGAACCAGCAGCAAAAGCAGCACCAGCACCAGCACTAGCAGCACCAGCACCAACACCAGCAGCACCATCATCACCAGTACCAGTACCAACACCAGTACCAGCACCAGCAGCTCCACCAGCACCTGCACCAGCAGCGCCAGCCCCGACAGCACCAGCATCACCAGCACTAGCAGCAACAGCACCAGCAGCGCCAGCAGCAGCACCAGCAGGACCAGCAGCACCAGCATCACCAGCAACAGCACCAGTACCAGCAGCACCACCAGCACCATTACCAGCAGTAGCACTAGCACCATCACCAGGACCAGCAGCACCATCACCAGCAGTAGCACTAGCACCATCACCAGCACAAGCAACACCAGCACCAGCATCAGCACAAGCACCACCAGCACCATTACCAGCACCAGCTCCAGCACCAGCAGCACCAGCACAAGCACTAGCAACAGCAGCACCACCTGCACCAGCACAAGCAGCACCAGCACCAGCAGCACCAGCACCAGCAGCACTAGCAGCTTCACCAGCAGCACCAACAGCACCTGCACCAGCTGCACCAGCAGCACCAGGAGCACCTGCACCAGCTGCACCAGCAGCAACACCAGCACCAGCAGCACCATCAACAGCACCAGTACCAGCACCAGCAGCACAACCAACACCAGCTGCACAACCAGCACCAGCACCAGCACAAGCAGCACCAGCACCAGTAACAGCAGCCCCATCACCACCACCAGCACCATCAACACCAGCACCACCAGCACCACCAGCACCAGTAGCACCAGCACCACCAGCAGTACCAGCACCACCAGCACCAGCACCAACAGCAGCACAAGCAACACCAGCACCTCCAGCACCAGCTCCAGCACCAGCAGCAGCACCAGCAGCACCAGCACTAGCAGCAGCCATACACAAGCAGCCATACACCAGCAGCAGCACCATCAGCACCAGCAACAGCACCAGCACCAGCACCAGGAGTACCAAAAGCAGCAGCACCAGCTCCAGCACCAGCAGCAGCATCAGCAGCACCAGCACTAGCAGCAGCCATACACCAGCAGCCATACACCAGCAGCAGCAACATCAACACCAGCAACAGCACCAGCACCAGCTGCAAAAGCAGCACCAGCACCAGCACTAACAGCACCAGCACCAACACCAGCAGCACTATCATCATCAGCACCAGTACCAGCACCAGCAGCTCCACCAGCACCAGCACCAGCAGCACCAGCACCAGCAGCACCAGTATCACCAGCACTAGCAGCACCAGCACCAGCAGTGCCAGCAGCAGCACCAGCAGCACCAGCACCAGCACCAGCAGCACCAGCAACAGCACCAGTACCAGCAGCACCAGCAGCAGCACCAACAACCCCAGCACCATCACCAACAACCCCAGCACCATCACCAACAGTAGCACTAGCACCATCACCAGCACAAGCAACACCAGCACCAGCACCACCACCAGCAGCACCAGCACCAGCACCAGCACCATGACCAGCTGTAGCACAAACACCAGCACCAGTACCAGCATCAGCAACAGCATCAGCACTAGCCGCACCAGCCGCACCAGCACCAACACCATCAGCACCAGCACCAGCAGCACCAGCACAAGCAGCATAAGCACCAGCACCAGCACCAGCCGCACCAGCACAAGCAGTAGCACCAGCACCAGCACCAGCAGCACCAGCACCAGCACCAGCCGCACCAGCAGCCACTCCAGCAGCCGCACCAGCACCAGCAGCACCAGAAGAAGCAGCACCAGCACCAGAACCAGCTGCAGGACCTGCAGCACCAGCTCCAACACCAGCAGCACCAGCACCAGTACCAGCAGCATCATCACCACCAGCACCAGCTCCAGCACCCGCAGCACCAGCACAAGCAGCACCATCACCAGCACCCACAGTAACCAGCAGCACCAGCACCAGCACCAGCAGCTCCAGCATCACCAGCACCAGCATCACCAGCACCAGCAGCACCAGCACCAGAAGCAGCACCAGCACCAGCACCAGCAGCACCAGCACCAGAAGCAGCACCAGCTGCATCAGCAGCACCAGCACGAGCAGCATCAGCACAAGCAGCACCATCATCAGCAGCACTAGCAGCGGCACAAGCAGCACCAGCACCACCTGCACCAGCACCACCACCACCACCACCACCAGCACCACCAGCACCAGCACCAGCAGCACCAGCACAATCACCAGCTGTAAGACAAACACCAGCACCAGCAGCACCAGCACCAGCAGCCCCAGCACCAGCAGCCCCAGCTGTAACACAAACACCAGCACCAGCAGCACCAGCACCAGCACCTGGAGCCCCAGCACTAAGAGAAGCACCAGCACTACCAGCAGCACCAGCACCACCAGCACCAGCACCAGTAACAGCAGCCCCATCACCACCACCAGCACCAACAGCACCAGCACCACCAGCACCACCAGCACCAGTAGCACCAGCACCACCAGCAGTACCAGCACCACCAGCACCAGCACCAACAGCAACACAAGCAACACCAGCACCTCCAGCACCAGCTCCAGCACCAGCAGCAGCACCAGCAGCACCAGCACTAGCAACAGCCATACACCAGCAGGACCAGCACTAGCAGCAGCCATACACCAGCAGCCATACACCAGCAGCAGCACCATCAGCACCAGCAACAGCACCAGCACCAGGAGCACCAAAAGCAGCAGCACCAGCTCCAGCACCAGCAGCAGCACCAGCAGCACCAGCACTAGCAGCAGCCATACACCAGCAGCCATACACCAGCAGCAGCAACATCAACACCAGCAACAGCACCAGCACCAGCAGCAAAAGCAGCACCAGCACCAGCACTAGCAGCACCAGCACCAACACCAGCAGCAACATCAACACCAGCACCAGTACCAGCACCAGCAGCTCCACCAGCACCAGCACCAGCAGCACCAGCACCAGCAGCACCAGCATCACCAGCACTAGCACCACCAGCACCAGCAGCGCCAGCAGCAGCACCAGCAGCACCAGCACCAGCACCAGCAGCACCAGCAACAGCACCAGTACCAGCAGCACCAGCAGCAGCACCAACAACCCCAGCACCATCACCAACAGTAGCACTAGCACCATCACCAGCACAAGCAACACCAGCACCAGCACAAGCACCACCAGCACCATCATTAGCAGTAGCATCAGCACCAATACCAGCACCAATACCAGCACCAGAAGCACCACCTGCACCAGCACAAGCAGCACCAGCACCAGCAGCACCAGCACCAGCACCAGCAGCACTAGCAGCTGCACCAGCAGCACCAGCAACATCAGCAGCACCTGCACCAGCTGCACCAGCAGCAACAACAGCACCAGCACCAGTAACAGCAGCACCATCACCAGCACCCGCAGCACCAGCACCAGCAGCACCAGCACCAGCAGCACCAGCAACAGCACAAGTACCAACAGCACTAGCCTCAGCACTAGCACCAGCACCAGCTTAAGCAACACCAGCACCAGCACCAGAAGCACCAGCACCAGCACAGCACCATCACCAGCTGTAGCACCAGCACCAGCAACAGCAGCACCAGCACCAATACCAGCACCAGCAGCACCACCCTGCACCAGCACCAGTACCAGTTGCACCAGCAGCAGCAGCACCAGCACCAGTAGCATTAGCAGCAACACCAGCACCAGTAGCATTAGCAGCAACACCAGCATCAGCACCAGCAGCACCAACACCAGCACCAGCACCATCACCTGCAATAGCACCAGCACCAGTACCAGCGGCACCAGCACCACCAGCACCACCAGCACCAGCACCAGCAACAGCAGCACCAGCACCAGTACCAGCACCAGTAGCACCAGCAGTCCAAGCACCAGCACCAGCAGCACCAGCACCAGCACCAGCACCAGCAGTCCAAGCACCAGCACCAGCAGCAGCACCAGCAACACCAGCACCAGCAGCACCATCAGCAGCAACCGCACCAGCACCAGCAGCACCAACAGCAGCAGCACCAGCTCTAACACTAGCACCAGCAGCACCAGCAGTACCAGCACCAGCACCAGCAGCACAAGCTCGAGCAGCACCAGCAGGCGCACCAGCACCAGCAGCACCAGCAGGCGCACCAGCACCTGCAGGGCCAGAATATGCAGTACGAGCACCAGCAGCACCTGAAGATGCAGCACCAGCCTCAACACCAGCACCAGCAGCACCAGCACCAGCACCACTAGCACCAGCAGCATCAGCGCCAGCAGCACCAGCATCAGCAGCACTAACAGCGGAACCAGCAGCACCAACAGTAGCACCAGCACCACCTGCACCAGCACCACCTGCACCAGCACCAGCAGCACCACCAGCACCAGCACCAGCACAATCACCAGCTGTAACACAAACACCAGCACAATCACCAGCTGTAACACAAACACCAGCACAAGCAGCACCAGCACCAGCACCAGTACCAGCACCACCATCACCACCAGTACCAGTACCAGCACCAGTACCAGCACCAGTACCAGCACCAGCAGCTCCACCAGCACCTGCACCAGCAGCGCCTGCCCCGACAGCACCAGCATCACCAGCACTAGCGGCAACAGCACCAGCAGCGCCAGCAGCAGCACCAGCAGGACCAGCAGCACCAGCAGCACCAGCAACAGCACCAGTACCAGCAGCACCACCTGCACCATTACCAGCAGTAGCACTAGCACCATCACCAGCACCACCAGCACCATCACCAGCAGTAGCACTAGCACCATCACCAGCACAAGCAACACCAGCACCAGCACCAGCTCCAGCACCACCAGCACCATTACCAGCACCAGCTCCATCACCAGCAGCACCAGCACAAGCACTAGCAACAGCAGCACCACCTGCACCAGCACAAGCAGCACCAGCACCAGCAGCACCAGCACCAGCACCAGCAGCACTAGCAGCTTCACCAGCAGCACCAACAGCACCTGCACCAGCTGCACCAGCAGCACCAGCAGCACCTGCACCAGCTGCACCAGCAGCAACACCAGCAAAAGCAGCACCATCAACAGCACCAGTACCAGCACCAGCACCAGCAGCACAACCAACACCAGCAGCACAACCAGCACCAGCACCACCACCAGCACCAGCACAAGCAGCACCAGTAACTGCAGCCCCATCACCACCACCAGCACCAACAACACCAGCACCACCAGCACCAGTAGCACCAGCACCACCAGCAGTACCAGCACCACCAGCACCAGCACCAACAGCAGCACCAGCACCAGCACCTCCAGCACCAGCTCCAGCACCAGCAGCCATACACCAGCAGCAGCACCATCAGCACCAGCAACAGCACCAGCACCAGCACCAGGAGCACCAAAAGCAGCAGCACCAGCTCCAGCACCAGCAGCAGCATCAGCAGCACCAGCACTAGCAGCAGCCATACACCAGCAGCCATACACCAGCAGCAGCAACATCAACACCATCAACAGCACCAGCAGCAAAAGCAGCACCAGCACTAGCAGCACCAGCACCAACACCAACAGCACCATCATCACCAGCACCAGTACCAGCACCAGCAGCTCCACCAGCACCAGCAGCAGCAGCACCAGCACCAGCAGCACCAGTATCATCAGTACTAGCAGCACCAGCACCAGCAGCGCCAGCAGCAGCACCAGCAGCACCAGCACCAGCAGCACCAGCAACAGCACCAGTACCAGCAGCACCAGCAGCAGCACCAACAACCCCAGCACCATCACCAACAGTAGCACTAGCACCATCACCAGCACAAGCAACACCAGCACCAGCACAAGCACCACCAGCACCATCATTAGCAGTAGCATCAGCACCAGAAACAGCCGTACCAGCACCGATACCAGCACCAGTAGCACCACCTGCACCAGCACAAGCAGCACCAGCACCAGCAGCACCAGCACCAGCAGCACTAGCAGCTGCACCAGCAGCACCAGCAACATCAGCAGCACCTGCACCAGCTGCACCAGCAGCAACACCAGCACCAGCACCATCACCAGTAACAGCAGCACCATCACCAGCACCCGCAGCACCAGCACCAGCAGCACTAGCACCAGCACCAGCACCAGCTTAAGCAACACCAGCACCAGCACCAGAAGCACCAGCACCAGCACAGCACCATCACCAGCTGTAGCACCAGCACCAGCAACAGCAGCACCAATACCAGCACCAGCAGCACCTCCCTGCACCAGCACCAGCACCAGTTGCACCAGCAGCAGCAGCACCAGCACCAGTAGCATTAGCAGCAACACCAGCACCAGTAGCATTAGCAGCAACACCAGCATCAGCACCAGCAGCACCAACACCAGCACCAGCACCAGTACCAGCAGCACCAGCAGCACCAGCACCACCAGCACCAGCACCAGTACCAGCACCAGTAGCACCAGCAGTCCAAGCACCAGCACCAGCAGCACCAGCACCAGCACCAGCAGCACCAGCACCAGCACCAGCAGCACCAGCAGTCCAAGCACGAGCACCAGCAGCAGCACCAGCAACACCAGCACCAGCAGCACCACCAGCAGCAACCGCACCAGCACCAGCAGCACCAACAGCAGCAGCACCAGCTCTAACACCAGCACCAGCAGCACCAGCAGTACCAGCCCCAGCACCAGCAGCACAAGCTCCAGCAGCACCAGCAGGCGCACCAGCACCAGCAGAGCCAGAATATGCAGCACGAGCACCAGCAGCACCTGAAGATGCAGCACCAGCATCAGCAGCACCAGCCTCAACACCAGCACCAGCAGCACCAGCACCAGCACCACTAGCACCAGCAGCATCAGCGCCAGCAGCACCAGCATCAGCAGCACTAACAGCGGAACCAGCAGCACCAACAGTAGCACCAGCACCACCTGCACCAGCACCAGCAGCACCACCAGCACCAGCACCAGCACAATCACCAGCTGTAACACAAACACCAGCACAAGCAGCACCAGCACCAGCACCAGTACCAGCAGCACCATCACCACCAGTACCAGTACCAGCACCAGTACCAGCACCAGCAGCTCCACCAGCACCTGCATTAGCTGCACCAGCAGCAACACCAGCACCAGCAGCACCATCAACAGCACCAGTACCAGCACCAGCACCAGCAGCACAACCAGCACCAGCAGCACAACCAGCACCAGCACCACCACCAGCACCAGCACAAGCAGCACCAGCACCAGCACCCGCAGCACCAGCACCAGCAGCACCAGTAACAGCACCAGTACCAACAGCACCAGTCTCAGCACTAGCACCAGCACCACCACCAGCACCAGCATAAGCAACACCAGCACCAGCACCAGCAACACCAGCACCAGCTCAACACCATCACCAGCAGTAGCACCAGCACCAGCAACAGCAGCACCAGCACCAGTTCCAGCACCAGCAGGACCACCCTGCACCAGCACCAGCACAAGCAGCACCAGCACCAGCACCAGCAGCACCAGCACTTGCAGCACTAGCAGCTCCACCACCAGCACAAGCAGCAGCAGCACCAGCACCAGCAGCATTATCAGCCACATTAGCACCAGCACCAGCACTAGCTCCAGCAGCACCAACACCAGCACCAGCAGCACTAGCACCTGCAGCAACAGCAGCACCAGTAGCACGAGCACCAGCTGCACCAGCCCCTGCAGCATCACTAGCAGCAGCAGCGGAACCAGCAGCACCAACAGTAGCACCAGCACCACCAGCACCAGCTCCAGCATCAGCAATATGGAGCACCAGCACCAACACCATCAGCACCAGCACCAGCAGCACCAGCTCCAGCAGCACCAGAATATGCATCACTAGCACCAACATCAGCAGCACCAGTAGCACCAGCACCAGCAGCAACACAAGCAGATTAAGCACCAGCACCAGCAGCACTAGCACTAGCACCAGCAGCACCAGCACCAGCACTAGCAGCACCAGCAGCAACAGCACCAGCACCAGCAGCACAAGCTCCAGCAGCACCAGCAGGCGCACCAGCACCAGCAGCACCAGCAGGCGCACTAGCACCAGCAGGCGCACCAGCACCAGCAGGGCCAGAATATGCAGCACGAGCACCAGCAGCACCTGAAGATGCAGCACCAGCCTCAACACCAGCAGCACCATCACCAGCACCATCACCAGCAGCACCAGCAACAGCAACAGCACCACCAACACCAGCACCAGCAGCATCAGCACCAGCACCACTAGCACCAGCAGCATCAGCGCCTGCAGCACCAGCATCAGCAGCACTAGCAGCGGAACAAGCAGCACCAACACTAGCACCAGCACCACCAGCACCAGCACAACCAGCACCAGCACCAGCAACAACAACAGCACAAGCAACACCAGCACCAGCATCAGCACCAGCATCAGCACCAGCAGCACCAGCACCAGCACCTGTACAATCACCAGCTGTAACACAAACACCAGCACAAGCAGCACCAGCACCAGCAGCTCCACCAGCACCTGCACCAGCAGCGCCAGCACCGACAGCACCAGCATCACCCGCACTAGCAGCAACAGCACCAGCAGCGCCAGCAGCAGCACCAGCACCAGCACCAGCAGCACCAGCAACAGCACCAGTACCAGCAGCACCAGCACCAACAACACCTGCACCAGCACCAGTAGCACCAGCACCACCAACAGCAGCACAGCACCAGCACCAGCAGTACCACCAGTACCAGCACAAGCAGCACCAGCACCTGCACCCGCAGCACCAGCACAATCAGCACCAGTAACTGCACTAGTACCAACAGCACCAGTCTCAGCACTAGCACCAGCACCAGCACCAGCATAAGCAACACCAGCACCAGCACCAGCAGCACCTATACCAGCACAACACCATCACCAGCAGTAGCACCAGCACCAGCAACAGCAGCACCAGCACCAATTCCAGCACCAGCAGGACCACCCTGCACCAGCACCAGCACAAGCAGCACCAGCACCAGCAGCACGAGCACCTGCAGCACTAGCAGCTCCACCAGCAGCACTAGCACCAGAAGCATTATCAGCCACACCAGCACCAGCACCAGCAGCACCAACACCAGCACCAGCAGCACTAGCACCTGCAGCAACAGCAGCACCAGCACAAGCAGCACCAGCCCCTGCAGCAGCACTAGCATCAGCACCACCAGCAATAGCACCAGCACCAGGAGCACCAGCAACAGTAACACCAGCAGCCGCACCAGCACCAGCACAAGCAGCACCATCAACCGTACCAGCACCAGCAGCACCAGAATAAGCATCACTTGCACCAACATCAGCAGCACCAGTAGCACCAGCACCAGCAGCAACGCAAGCAGCTTAAGCATCAGCACCAGCAGCACTAGCACTAACACCAGCAGCACCAGCATCAGCACCAGCACTATCACCATCAGTAGCAACAGCACCAGCACCAGCAGCACCAGCACCAGAAGCCGCACCAGCTGCATTAGCAGCGCCAGCACTAGCAGCACAAGCAGCAACAGCAGCACCAGTAGCACCAGCTCCAGCAGCACTAGTACCACCAGCAACAGCAGCACCTACACCAGCAGCACCAGCAGCACCAGCATCAGCACCAGCACTATCACCAGCAGTAGCAACAGCACCAGCACCAGCAGCACCAGCACCAGAAGAAGCACCAGCTGCATCAGCAGCACCAGCAGCACAAGCAGCAACAGCAGCACCAGTACCACCAGCAACAGCAGCACCAACACCAGCAGCACCAGCACCAGCAGCACCAACAGCCGCACCAGCAGCACCAGCACCAGCAGCAATAGCAACAGCACCAGCACCACCAGCAGCAGCAGCACCAGCACCAGCAGCATTAGCAGCCACATCAGCACCAGCACCACCAACACCAGCACCAGCACCAGCGCCATCACCTGCATTAGCACCAGCACCAGCACCAGATACACTAGCACCAGAAGCAGCACTAGCACCTATAGCAACAGATGCACCAGTAGCACCAGCAGCAGCAGCACCAGCCCCTGCAGTAGCACCAGCAGCAGCAGCACCAGCCCCTGCAGTAGCACCACAGCAACAGCACCAGCACCAGCAGAACCAGCACCAGCCGCTCCTGCAGCCACACCAGCACTAGCAGTGCCAGAAGATGCAGCACCAGCACCAGCGGAACATGCAGCTTCAGCATCAGTAACACCAGCATCAGCACCAGCAGCACCATGACCAGCACCATGACTAGCAGCACCAGCAACAGCAGCAGCACCAACAGCACCAGCACCAGCAGCACTAGAACCACCAGCACCAGCAGCACCACCAGCACCAGCACTAGCAGCACCGGCACCAGCAGCAACTAGCAGCGGAACCAGCAGCACCAGCAGAAGCACCAGCACCACCGGCACCAGCAGCACCAACACCAGCACCACCAGCACCACCTGCACCAACAGCAGCTCAAGCAACACCAGCACCAGCACCAGCCCCAGCACCACCACCAGCAGCACCAGCACCATGACCGGCTGTAGCACAAACACCAGCACCAGCAGCACCAGCAGCACCAGCAGCACAAGCAGCATAAGCACCAGCACCAGCAGCACGAGCACCTGCAGCACTAGCAGCTCCACCAGCAGCACTAGCACCAGAAGCATTATCAGCCACACCAGCACCAGCACCAGCAGCACCAACACCAGCACCAGCAGCACTAGCACCTGCAGCAACAGCAGCACCAGAAGCACCAGCACAAGCAGCACCAGCCCCTGCAGCAGCACTAGCATCAGCACCACCAGCAATAGCACCAGCACCAGGAGCACCAGCAACAGTAACACCAGCAGCCGCACCAGCACCAGCACAAGCAGCACCATCAACCGTACCAGCACCAGCAGCACCAGAATAAGCATCACTTGCACCAACATCAGCAGCACCAGTAGCACCAGCACCAGCAGCAACACAAGCAGCTTAAGCATCAGCACCAGCAGCACTAGCACTAACACCAGTAGCACCAGCATCAGCACCAGCACTATCACCATCAGTAGCAACAGCACCAGCACCAGCAGCACCAGCACCAGAAGCAGCACCAGCTGCATTAGCAACGCCAGCACTAGCAGCACAAGCAGCAACAGCAGCACCAGTAGCACCAGTTCCAGCAGCACTAGTACCACCAGCAACAGCAGCACCAACACCAGCAGCACCAGCACCAGCAGCACCAGCATCAGCACCAGCACTATCACCAGCAGTAGCAACAGCACCAGCACCAGCAGCACCAGCACCAGAAGCAGCACCAGCTGCATCAGCAGCACCAGCAGCACAAGCAGCAACAGCAGCACCAGTACCACCAGCAACAGCAGCACCAACACCAGCAGCACCAGCACCAGCAGCACCAACAGCCGCACCAGCAGCACCAGCACCAGCAGCAATAGCAACAGCACCAGCACCACCAGCAGCACCTGCAGCAGCAGCAGCACCAGCACCAGCAGCATTAGCAGCCACATCAGCACCAGCACCACCAACACCAGCACCAGCACCAGCGCCATCACCTGCATTAGCACCAGCACCAGCACCAGCAACACTAGCACCAGAAGCAGCACCAGCAGCACTAGCACCTATAGCAACAGATGCACCAGTAGCACCAGCAGCAGCAGCACCAGCCCCTGCAGTAGCACCAGCAGCAGCAGCACCAGCCCCTGCAGTAGCACCACAGCAGCAGCACCAGCACCAGCAGAACCAGCACCAGCCGCTCCTGCAGCCACACCAGCACTAGCAGTGCCAGAAGATGCAGCACCAGCACCAGCGGAACATGCAGCTTCAGCATCAGTAACACCAGCATCAGCACCAGCAGCACCATGACCAGCACCATGACTAGCAGCACCAGCAACAGCAGCAGCACCAACAGCACCAGCACCAGCAGCACCAGCACGAGAACCAGCAGCACTAGAACCACCAGCACCAGCAGCACCACCAGCACCAGCTCAAGCAGCACCAGCATCAGCGCCAGCGGCCCCAGCACTAGCAGCACCGGCACCAGCAGCAACTAGCAGCGGAACCAGCAGCACCAGCAGAAGCACCAGCACCACCGGCACCAGCAGCACCAACACCAGCACCACCAGCACCACCTGCACCAACAGCAGCTCAAGCAACACCAGCACCAGCACCAGCCCCAGCACCACCACCAGCAGCACCAGCACCATGACCGGCTGTAGCACAAACACCAGCACCAGCAGCACCAGCAGCACCAGCAGCACAAGCAGCATAAGCACCAGCACCAGCAGCACGAGCACCTGCAGCACTAGCAGCTCCACCAGCAGCACTAGCACCAGAAGCATTATCAGCCACACCAGCACCAGCACCAGCAGCACTAGCACCTGCAGCAACAGCAGCACCAGAAGCACCAGCACAAGCAGCACCAGCCCCTGCAGCAGCACTAGCATCAGCACCACCAGCAATAGCACCAGCACCAGGAGCACCAGCAACAGTAACACCAGCAGCCGCACCAGCACCAGCACAAGCAGCACCATCAACCGAACCAGCACCAGCAGCACCAGAATAAGCATCACTTGCACCAACATCAGCAGCACCAGTAGCACCAGCACCAGCAGCAACACAAGCAGCTTAAGCATCAGCACCAGCAGCACTAGCACTAACACCAGTAGTACCAGCATCAGCACCAGCACTATCACCATCAGTAGCAACAGCACCAGCACCAGCAGCACCAGCACCAGAAGCAGCACCAGCTGCATTAGCAACGCCAGCACTAGCAGCACAAGCAGCAACAGCAGCACCAGTAGCACCAGTTCCAGCAGCACTAGTACCACCAGCAACAGCAGCACCAACACCAGCAGCACCAGCACCAGCAGCACCAGCATCAGCACCAGCACTATCACCAGCAGTAGCAACAGCACCAGCACCAGCAGCACCAGCACCAGAAGCAGCACCAGCTGCATCAGCAGCACCAGCAGCACAAGCAGCAACAGCAGCACCAGTACCACCAGCAACAGCAGCACCAACACCAGCAGCACCAGCACCAGCAGCACCAACAGCCGCACCAGCAGCACCAGCACCAGCAGCAATAGCAACAGCACCAGCACCACCAGCAGCACCAGCAGCAGCAGCAGCACCAGCACCAGCAGCATTAGCAGCCACATCAGCACCAGCACCACCAACACCAGCACCAGCACCAGCGCCATCACCTGCATTAGCACCAGCACCAGCACCAGCAACACTAGCACCAGAAGCAGCACCAGCAGCACTAGCACCTATAGCAACAGATGCACCAGTAGCACCAGCAGCAGCAGCACCAGCCCCTGCAGTAGCACCAGCAGCAGCAGCACCAGCCCCTGCAGTAGCACCACAGCAGCAGCACCAGCACCAGCAGAACCAGCACCAGCCGCTCCTGCAGCCACACCAGCACTAGCAGTGCCAGAAGATGCAGCACCAGCACCAGCGGAACATGCAGCTTCAGCATCAGCAACACCAGCATCAGCACCAGCAGCACCATGACCAGCACCATGACTAGCAGCACCAGCAACAGCAGCAGCACCAACAGCACCAGCACCAGCAGCACCAGCACGAGAACCAGCAGCACTAGAACCACCAGCACCAGCAGCACCACCAGCACCAGCTCAAGCAGCACCAGCATCAGCGCCAGCGGCCCCAGCACTAGCAGCACCGGCACCAGCAGCAACTAGCAGCGGAACCAGCAGCACCAGCAGAAGCACCAGCACCACCGGCACCAGCAGCACCAACACCAGCACCACCAGCACCACCTGCACCAACAGCAGCTCAAGCAACACCAGCACCAGCACCAGCCCCAGCACCACCACCAGCAGCACCAGCACCATGACCGGCTGTAGCACAAACACCAGCACCAGCAGCACCAGCAGCACCAGCAGCACAAGCAGCATAAGCACCAGCCCCAGCAGCACCAGCTCTAGCAGCACCAGCACCAGCACCAGCAGCACCAGTTCCAGCAGCAGCACCAGTTCCAGCAGCAGCACCAGCAGCACCAGCAATAGCAGCACCAGCACCAGCACTAGCAGCACCAGCACCAGCAGCACCAGCACCAGAACCAGCAGAAGCACCAGCACCAGCAGCACCAGCATCACGAGTACCAGCTGCACCAGCACAAGCAGCGCCAGGAGCAGCACAAGCAACCAGCACCTGCAGCACCAACAACGGCACCAGCATCAGCAGCACTATCACCAGCACCAGCACTATCACCAGCAGCACCAGAAGAAGCAGCACCAGCATCAGCACCAGAACCAGCAGCAGGACCTGCAGCACCAGCACCTGGCCCTGCAGCACCAGCAGCACCAACACCAGCAGCAACAGCACCAGTACCAGCAGCATCATCACCACCAGCACCAGCTCCAGCATCCGCAGCACCAGCACAAGCAGCACCATCACCAGCACCCACAGTAACCAGGAGCACCAGCACCAGAAGCTCACGCATCACCAGCACCAGGAGCACCAGCAACAGTAACACCAGCAGCCGCACAAGCACCAGCACCAACAGCACCAGAATATGCAGCACCAGCACCAACACCATCAGCACCAGCACCAGCAGCACCAGCACCAGCACTAGCACCAGCAGCACCAGCACCAGCAGCACCAGCACCAGCACCAGCAGCACCATCAACCGTACCAGCACCAGCAGCACCAGAATAAGCATCACTAGCACCAACATCAGCAGCACCAGTAGCACCAGCACCAGCAGCAACACAAGCAGCTTAAGCACTAGCACCAGCAGCACTAGCACTAGCACCAGCAGCACCAGCACCAGCAGCACCAGCACCAGCACTATTACCATCAGTAGCAACAGCACCAGCACCAGCAGCACCTGCACCAGAAACAGCACCAGCACTAGCCGCACTAGCAGCAACAGCAGCACCAGTAGCACCAGCTCCAGCAGCACCAGTACCACCAGCAGCAGCAGCACCAACACCAGCACCAGCAGCACCAGCACCAGCAGCACCAGCACCAGCACCAACAGCACCAGCACCACCAGCACCAGCAGCACCAGCACCAGCAGCACCAGCAACAGCACCAGCACCAGCAGCACCAGCCCTGCACCAGCACTATCACTAACACCACCAGCACCATCACCAGCAGTAGCACAAGCACCAGAACCAGCAGCACCATCACCATCTTCAGCAGTAGCACCAGCACCAGCACCAACATCAGCAGCACCAGCAGTACCAGCACCAGCACCAGCAGGAAAACACCAGCAGCACCAGCAGGCGCACCAGCACCAACAGCGCCAGAATATGCAGCACCAGCACCAGCAACACCAGAAGATGCAGCACCAGCATCAGCAGCACCAGCCTCAGCACCAGCAGCACCATCACCAGCACCACCAGCAACAGCAGCAGCACCACCAGCATCAGCACCAGCACCACCATCAGCACCAGCACCAACAGCCCTACCAGCACCCCCAGCACCAGTACCAACAGCAGCACAAACAACACCAGCACCAGCAGCACCAGCTCCAGCACCAGCAGCAGCACCAGTACCTGCACCAGCAGCACTAGCACCAGCACCAGCAGCACCAGCAGCATCAGCGCCAGCAGCACCAGCACCTACAGCACGAGCAGCTCCACCAGCAGCACCAGCAGCAGCAGCAGCACCAGCACCAGCAGCATTAGCAGCCACATCAGCACCAACACCAGCACCAGCACCATCACCTGCATTAGCACCAGCACCAGCATCAGCAACACCAGCAACAGAAGCAGCACCAGCAGCACTAGCACCTATAGCAACAGCTGCACCAGTAGCACCAGCAGCACCAGCACCAGCAGAACCAGCACCAGCCGCTCCTGCAGCCGCACCAGCACCAGCAGTGCCAGAAGATGCAGCACCAGCACCAGCAGCACCAGCATCAGCACCAGCAGCACCATGACCAGCACCACCAGCACCCGCACCACCAGCACCAGCACCAGCAGCACCAGCACGAGAACCAGCAGCACTATAACCAGCAGCACAAGCAGCACCACCAGCACCAGCTTAAGCAGCATCAGCACCAGTGGCACCAGCACTAGCAGCATCAGCACCAGCAGCACCGGCACTTGCAGCAACTAACAGCGGAACCAGCAGCACCAGCAGAAGCACCAGCACCACCGGCACCAGCAGCACCAACACCAGCACCACCAGCACCACCTGCACCAGCACCAACAGCAGCTCAAGCAACACCAGCACCAGCACCAGCCCCAGCAGCACCAGCACCATGACCAGCTGTAGCACAAGCAGCATAAGCACCAGCCCCAGTAGCACCAGCTCTAGCAGCACCAGCACCAGCACCAGCAGCACCAGTTCCAGCAGCAGCACCAGCAATAGCAGCACCAGCACCAGCAATAGCAGCAGCACCAGCACCAGCAGCACCAGCATCACGAGTACCAGCAGCACCAGCACAAGCAGCGCCAGGAGCAGCACAAGCAACCAGCACCTTCGGCACCAACAACGGCACCAGCATCAGCAGCACTATCACCAGCACCAGCACTATCACCAGCACCACCATCACCAGCAGTAGCACCAGGACCAGCACCAGAACCAGCAGCAGGACCTGCAGCACCAGCAGCACCAACACCAGCAGCACCAGCACCAGCACCAGCAGCACCAGCCGCACCAGCAGCCGCCCCAGCAGCCGCACCAGCATCAGCAGCACCAGAAGAAGCAGCACCAGCATCAGCACCAGAACCAGCAGCAGGACCTGCAGCACCAGCACCTGGCCCTGCAGCACCAGCAGCACCAACACCAGCAGCAACAGCACCAGTACCAGCAGCATCATCACCACCAGCACCAGCTCCAGCATCCGCAGCACCAGCACAAGCAGCACCATCACCAGCACCCACAGTAACCAGGAGCACCAGCACCAGAAGCTCACGCATCACCAGCACCAGGAGCACCAGCAACAGTAACACCAGCAGCCGCACAAGCACCAGCACCAACAGCACCAGAATATGCAGCACCAGCACCAACACCATCAGCACCAGCACCAGCAGCACCAGCACCAGCACTAGCACCAGCAGCACCAGCACCAGCAGCACCAGCACCAGCACCAGCAGCACCATCAACCGTACCAGCACCAGCAGCACCAGAATAAGCATCACTAGCACCAACATCAGCAGCACCAGTAGCACCAGCACCAGCAGCAACACAAGCAGCTTAAGCACTAGCACCAGCAGCACTAGCACTAGCACCAGCAGCACCAGCACCAGCAGCACCAGCACCAGCACTATCACCATCAGTAGCAACAGCACCAGCACCAGCAGCACCTGCACCAGAAACAGCACCAGCACTAGCCGCACTAGCAGCAACAGCAGCACCAGTAGCACCAGCTCCAGCAGCACCAGTACCACCAGCAGCAGCAGCACCAACACCAGCACCAGCAGCACCAGCACCAGCAGCACCAGCACCAGCACCAACAGCACCAGCACCACCAGCACCAGCAGCACCAGCACCAGCAGCACCAGCAACAGCACCAGCACCAGCAGCACCAGCCCTGCACCAGCACTATCACTAACACCACCAGCACCATCACCAGCAGTAGCACAAGCACCAGAACCAGCAGCACCATCACCATCTTCAGCAGTAGCACCAGCACCAGCACCAACATCAGCAGCACCAGCAGTACCAGCACCAGCACCAGCAGGAAAACACCAGCAGCACCAGCAGGCGCACCAGCACCAACAGCGCCAGAATATGCAGCACCAGCACCAGCAACACCAGAAGATGCAGCACCAGCATCAGCAGCACCAGCCTCAGCACCAGCAGCACCATCACCAGCACCACCAGCAACAGCAGCAGCACCACCAGCATTAGCACCAGCACCACCATCAGCACCAGCACCAACAGCCCTACCAGCACCCCCAGCACCAGTACCAACAGCAGCACAAACAACACCAGCACCAGCAGCACCAGCTCCAGCACCAGCAGCAGCACCAGTACCTGCACCAGCAGCACTAGCACCAGCACCAGCAGCACCAGCAGCATCAGCGCCAGCAGCACCAGCACCTACAGCACGAGCAGCTCCACCAGCAGCACCAGCAGCAGCAGCAGCACCAGCACCAGCAGCATTAGCAGCCACATCAGCACCAACACCAGCACCAGCACCATCACCTGCATTAGCACCAGCACCAGCATCAGCAACACCAGCACCAGAAGCAGCACCAGCAGCACTAGCACCTATAGCAACAGCTGCACCAGTAGCACCAGCAGCACCAGCACCAGCAGAACCAGCACCAGCCGCTCCTGCAGCCGCACCAGCACCAGCAGTGCCAGAAGATGCAGCACCAGCACCAGCAGCACCAGCATCAGCACCAGCAGCACCATGACCAGCACCACCAGCACCCGCACCACCAGCACCAGCACCAGCAGCACCAGCACGAGAACCAGCAGCACTATAACCAGCAGCACAAGCAGCACCACCAGCACCAGCTTAAGCAGCATCAGCACCAGTGGCACCAGCACTAGCAGCATCAGCACCAGCAGCACCGGCACTTGCAGCAACTAACAGCGGAACCAGCAGCACCAGCAGAAGCACCAGCACCACCGGCACCAGCAGCACCAACACCAGCACCACCAGCACCACCTGCACCAGCACCAACAGCAGCTCAAGCAACACCAGCACCAGCACCAGCCCCAGCAGCACCAGCACCATGACCAGCTGTAGCACAAGCAGCATAAGCACCAGCCCCAGTAGCACCAGCTCTAGCAGCACCAGCACCAGCACCAGCAGCACCAGTTCCAGCAGCAGCACCAGCAATAGCAGCACCAGCACCAGCAATAGCAGCAGCACCAGCACCAGCAGCACCAGCATCACGAGTACCAGCAGCACCAGCACAAGCAGCGCCAGGAGCAGCACAAGCAACCAGCACCTTCGGCACCAACAACGGCACCAGCATCAGCAGCACTATCACCAGCACCAGCACTATCACCAGCACCACCATCACCAGCAGTAGCACCAGGACCAGCACCAGAACCAGCAGCAGGACCTGCAGCACCAGCAGCACCAACACCAGCAGCACCAGCACCAGCACCAGCAGCACCAGCCGCACCAGCAGCCGCCCCAGCAGCCGCACCAGCATCAGCAGCACCAGAAGAAGCAGCACCAGCATCAGCACCAGAACCAGCAGCAGGACCTGCAGCACCAGCAGCTGGCCCTGCAGCACCAGCAGCACCAACACCAGCAGCAACAGCACCAGCAGCACCAGCAACAGCACCAGCACCAGCAGCACCAGCCCTGCACCAGCACTATCACTAACACCACCAGCACCATCACCAGCAGTAGCACAAGCACCAGAACCAGCAGCACCATCACCATCTTCAGCAGTAGCACCAGCACCAGCACCAACATCAGCAGCACCAGCAGTACCAGCACCAGCACCAGCAGGAAAAACACTAGCAGCACCAGCAGGCGCACCAGCACCAGCAGCGCCAGAATATGCAGCACCAGCACCAGCAACACCAGAAGATGCAGCACCAGCATCAGCAGCACCAGCCTCAGCACCAGCAGCACCATCACCAGCACCATCACCAGCACCACCAGCAACAGCAGCAGCACCACCAGCATCAGCACCAGCACCACCATCAGCACCATCAATAACAGCCCTACCAGCACCCCCAGCACCAGTACCAACAGCAGCACAAACAACACCAGCACCAGCAGCACCAGCTCCAGCACCAGCAGCAGCATCAGCAGCAGCATCAGCAGCACCAGTACCTGCACCAGCAGCACTAGCACCAGCACCAGCAGCACCAGCAGCATCAGCGCCAGCAGCACCAGCACCTACAGCACTAGCAGCTCCACCAGCAGCACCAGCAGCAGCAGCAGCAGCACCAGCACCAGCACCAGCAGCATTAGCAGCCACATCAGCACCAACACAAGCACCAGCACCATCACCTGCATTAGCACCAGCACCAGCATCAGCAACACCAGCACCAGAAGCAGCACCAGCAGCACTAGCACCTATAGCAACAGCTGCACCAGTAGCACCAGCAGCACCAGCACCAGCAGAACCAGCACCAGCCGCTCCTGCAGCCCCACCAGCACCAGCAGTGCCAGAAGATGCAGCACCAGCACCAGCAGCACCAGCACCAGCAGCACCAGCATCAGCACCAGCAGCACCATGACCAGCACCACCAGCACCCGCACCACCAGCACCAGCACCAGCAGCACCAGCACGAGAACCAGCAGCACTATAACCAGCAGCACAAGCAGCACCACCAGCACCAGCTTAAGCAGCACCAGCATCAGCACCAGTGGCACCAGCACTAGCAGCATCAGCACCAGCAGCACCGGCACTTGCAGCAACTAACAGCGGAACCAGCAGCACCAGCAGAAGCACCAGCACCACCGGCACCAGCAGCACCAACACCAGCACCACCAGCACCACCTGCACCAGCAGCAACAGCAGCTCAAGCAACACCAGCACCAGCACCAGCCCCAGCAGCACCAGCACCATGACCAGCTGTAGCACAAGCAGCATAAGCACCAGCCCCAGTAGCACCAGCTCTAGCAGCACCAGCACCAGCACCAGCAGCACCAGTTCCCGCAGCAGCACCAGCAATAGCAGCACCAGCACTAGCAATAGCAGCAGCACCAGCGCCAGCAGCACCAGCAGGAGGTGCTGGTTGCCAGGAGCAGCACAAGCAACCAGCACCTACGGCACCAACAACGGCACCAGCATCAGCAGCACTATCACCAGCACCAGCACTATCACCAGCACCACCATCACCAGCAGTAGCACCAGCACCAGCACCAGAACCAGCAGCAGGACCTGCAGCACCAGCAGCACCAACACCAGCAGCACCAGCACCAGCACCAGCAGCACCAGCCGCACCAGCAGCCGCCCCAGCAGCCGCACCAGCATCAGCAGCACCAGAAGAAGCAGCACCAGCATCAGCACCAGAACCAGCAGCAGGACCTGCAGCACCAGCAGCTGGCCCTGCAGCACCAGCAGCACCAACACCAGCAGCAACAGCACCAGTACCAGCAGCATCATCACCACCAGCACCAGCTCCAGCATCCGCAGCACCAGCACAAGCAGGACCATCACCAGCACCCACAGTAACCAGCAGCACCAGCACCAGAAGCTCACGCATCACCAGCACCAGCAGCACCAGCACCAGCAGCACCAGCCCCAGCATCAGCACGAGCACTATCACCAGCAGTAGCAACTATCACCAGCACCAGCAGCACCAGCACAAGAAGCAGCGCCAGCTGCATCAGCAGCACCAGCAGCACCATCATCAGCAGCACTAGCAGCGTCACAAGCAGCACCAGCACCACCAGCACCAGCAGCAACAGCACCACCAGCACCAGCACCAGCACCACCAGCACCAACAACAACAACAGGACAAGCAACACCAGCACCAGCACCAGCACCAGAACCAGCTGTTACACAAACACCAGCACCAGCAGCACCAACACCAGCAGCACCAGAGGAAGCAGCACCAGCACAAGCAACACCAGCACAAGCACCACCAGCACCATCAGCACCATCACCAGCAGCACCAGCACCAGCACCAGCACCAGCAACAGCAGCACCAGCACCAGTACCAGCACCAGTAGCACCACCTGCACCAGCAGCACCAGCAGCAACACCAGCACCTGCACCAGCAGCACCAGCAGCACCAGCAGCACCTGGACCAGCTGCACCAGCAGCAACACCAGCCTCAGCACCAGCAGCACCATCACCAGCACCATCACCAGCAGCACCAGCAACAGCAACAGCACCACCAACACCAGCACCAGCAGCACCAGCAGCACCAGCACCACTAGCACCAGCAGCATCAGCGCCAGCCGCACGAGCATCAGCAGCACTAGCAGCGGAACAAGCAGCACCAACACCAGCACCAACACCACGAGCACCAGCACCACCAGCACCAGTACCAGCAGCACCAGAACCAGCATCAACCACCCCAGCACCAGCACCACCAACAGCAGCACAGCACCATCACCAGCAGTAGCACTAGCACCATCACCAGCACAAGCAACACCAGCACCAACACCACCACAAGCACCTCCAGCACCATCACCAGCAGTAGCACCAGCACCAGCTCCAGCATCAGCACCAGCAACAGCAGCACCAGCACCAGTACCAGCACCATTACACGAGCTGCACCAGCACCAGCAGCACCAGCACCAGCACCAGCAGCACTAGCAGCTGCACCAGCAGCACCAGCAGCAACACCAGCACCAGCACCAGCAGAACCAGCAGCACCTGCACCAGCCTCACCAGCAGCACCACCAGCACCAGTAAGAGCAGCACCATCACCAGCACCAGCACCCGCGGCACCAGCACCAGCAGCACCAGCACCAGCAGCACCAGCAACAGCACCAGTACCAACAGCACCAGCACAGCACCATCACCAGCAGTAGCACCAGCACCAGCAACAGCAGCACCAGCACCATTACTACCACCAGCAGCACCACCCTGCACCAGCACCAGCACCAGCACCACCCTGCACCAGCACCAGCACCAGCAGCACCCGCACCTGAAGCACTAGCAGCTCCACCAGTAGCACGAGCAGCAGCAGCACCAGCAGCACCAGCACCAGCACCACCAGCATCAGCAGCACCAGCACCACCAGCACCAGCACCACCATCAGCACCAGCACCAACAGCCCTACCAGCACCCCCAGCATAAGTACCAACAGCAGCACAAACAACACCAGCATCAGCAGCACCAGCACCTGCAGCACCAGCAGCACCAGCAGCAAATGCACCAACAGCAGCACCAGGAACAGCACCAGCACAAGTACCAGGAGCACCAAAACCATCAGCACCAGCAGGCGCACCAGCAGCACCAGAGGAAGCGGCACCAGCACAAGCAACACCAGCACCAGCACCAGCACAAGCACCACCAGCACTATCAGCACCATCACCAGCAGCACCAGTAGCACCAGCAGCACCAGCAGCACCAGCACCAGCAACAGCAGCACCAGCACCAGTACCAGCACCAGAAGCACCACCTGCACCAGCAGTACCAGCAGCAACACCAGCACCAGCACCAGCAGCACCAGCAGCACCTGGACCAGCTGCACCAGCAGCAACACCAGCACCAGCACCAGCAGCACCAGCACCAGCACCATCACCAGCAGTAGCACCAGCACCAGAAGCAGCACCAGCAGCACCACAGCACTAGCACCAGCACCAGCAGCAGCACCAGCAGCACCAGAAGCAGCACCAGCAGCAACAGCACCAGCACCAGCAGCATCAACACCAGCAGCACCAGCACTAGCACCAGCAGCACCAGCAGCACCAGCAGGCACACCAGCATCAGCTGGCGCACCAGCACTAGCAGGGCCAGAATATGCAGCACGAGCCCAAGCACCACCAACACCAGCAACACCAGCACCAGCAGCACCAGCAGTACCAGCACCAGCACCAGCAGCACAAGCACCACCAGCACCAACAGGCGCACCAGCACCGGCAGCACCAGCAGGCGCACCAGCACCAGCAGGGCCAGAATATGCCGCACGAGCACCAGCAGCACCAGAAGATGCAGCACCAGCCTCAGCACCAGCAGCACCATCACCAGCACCATCACCAGCAGCACCAGCAACAGCAACAGCACCACCAAAACCAGCACCAGCAGCACCAGCAGCACCAGCAGCACCAGCACCACTAGCACCAGCAGCATCAGCGCCAGCAGCACGAGCATCAGCAGCACTAGCAGCGGAACAAGCAGCACCAACAGCAGCACCAGCACCAGCAGCGCCATCACCGACAGCATCAGCATCACCAGCACTAGCAGCAACAGCACCAGCAGCGCCAGCAGCAGCACCAGCACCAGCACCAGCACCAATACCAACAGCACCAGCACCAGCACCAACAACACCTGCACCAGCACCAGCACCAGCACCATCACCAGCACAAGCAACACCAGCACCAGCACCACCAACTGCAGCACAGCACCATCACCAGCACCACCAGCACCATTACCAGCACCAGCAAGAGCAGCACCAGCCCCAGTACCAGCACCAGTAGCACCACCAGCACCAGCAGCACCAGCACAAGCAGCACTAGCAGCGTCACAAGCAGCACCAGCACCACCAGCACTACCAGCACCCCCGGCACCTGCACCAAGAGCAGCACAAACAACACCAGCACCAGCAGCACCAGCTCCTGTAGCAGCAGCAGCACCAGCACCAGCAGCACCAGCAACAGCACCAGCAGCACCAGTAACAGCACCAGCACCAGGAGCACGAAAACCAACAGCACCAGCACCAGCAGCAAAAGCAGCTCCAGCACCAGCACCAGCACCAGTACCAGTAGCACCATCACCAGAACCAGCACCAGCAGCTCCACCAGCACCAGTACCAGCAGCACCAGCACCAGCAGCACCAGCATCACCAGCACAAGCCGCACCAGCACCAGCAGCGCTAACATCAGCACCAGCATCAACAGCACCAGCACCACCAACTGCAGCACAGCACCATCACCAGCACCACCAGCACCATCACTAGCAGTAGCACTAGCACCATCACCACCACAAGCAACACCAGCATCAGCACCAGCAGCACCAGCACCACCAACAGCAGCACAGCACCATCACCAGCACCATCACTAGCAGTAGCACTAGCACCATCACCACCACAAGCAACACCACCAGCACAAGCACCACCAGCACCATCACCAGCAGTAACACCAGCACCAGCACCAGCAGCACCAGCACCAGCAATTGGTCACTGCCGCCTACATCATAACACACATGGGGGAAGGGGGTTAAGGTAAAGCTTCAAAGTGGCCCAGCAATCCATCAACACACTAACACACTTCAAAAGGGGAGTCAGTACTACCAGCATGTTGAGCCTACCAGTAGACTACGTCTACCACCACACTGCTGAAAATGGAGTTTAATTCGAGAGATGAACCCAATTTTCAGTGAATCGGAAAGATGAATTTCTTGTAATGACATTTAATCGAATTTAATTCATTATTTCAGATATATTATTAATTTTTGGTACATGTTCAAACAACCTCATTCACACATATTCTTTATTCTCATTGTCATCTATTTATTTGACAGTTTCTATTTCTCTTTTGCTTTCCGGATGCTTCCTATTCCGGTTATCTTCTACTTTTCTTGAAAGTTAACAACAAACACATTATGCGAAGACGTGCACTGCACCAACACTGCACAATACAACAACACACACCAATAAACACTCTACAACAACAAACTACACCAATAAACCCACTACAACAACAAACGACACCAATAAACACACTACAACAACAACACACTGCACCAATAAACTCACTACAACAACAAACTACACCAATAAACCCACTACAACAACAACACACTACACCAATAAACTCACTACAACAACAAACTACACCAATAAACCCACTACAACAAGAACGACACCAATATACGCACTACAACAACAACACACTGCATGTGGGACATTTGGGGCTTGACTCTATTTATTTAAATATTAATGTAATGAAAATCAATTACGAAGGACCACCCGCCTTTATAGTAAAGAGGGAAACTAATAAAATGTGATCATTAGAAAATTCCAAGATGAACCAGTAACTATCGATAAATACTAGAGAATATAATCACTTGTATAATTAATGGGCTGTATATAATTTAACTGAATGAAAGCCTCAAACACCTACATTGGGGGGTTATTACTAGAACTACATATATGTCTAGGAACTAGTGTGGTTCGTACACCAGTTCATTATGTAATAAATATAATACTATGACCAATTATGGAATCATTAAAATAGTCACCAATAAGAACATAGATTATTAACATGAGAAATTAACGATTATAATAAACACGTGTTAATCCAGAAAACAGTGATCCGTAGTAATAATACACTACAGATAATGTAATTAAAGGAATACGGAAAAGGGTCTTAGCTTGAAGACGTTTTCCAAGACATCGGTTATGACTCTTCCTCGGAATCTCCTGAACTCATCATGGAACACTGGGAGATGATTAACACGGGAAATGACAGCTCGGGGAATTCTTCACACACGCTGCAAATCAAAATGTATTCAGTAGCAACATATTAGGCTGCTAAATATCTATGTACAAGAAATTAAAATGGAGAGTGGAGACAGATAATAACCTGTGGTTTGTTTTAGTCGCTCGGCGTAACGACAAGCTACCCAGCTATAATCTATCCATAATGATGCATCAAAAGGGAATAAAGGTACTTAGCTAATAGGGCACTGTGTAAGTTGAGGCTTGCCGAAGCTCACGTGCTAGGTTCTGGCGTCGTAATAATGAACACGTGGTGTCGAGCCTAGCCTAGATGCTGACGCGCTTCTCTGGCCGGTCACGTTGGTCTACACGGAACCAATTAACAGGTTCCCGGCGGAACGTCAAGTTAATTCTCGTTGACGATCCACCACGAGGTATCCCGTGACACTATAAACCAGCTAAGTTGCTATATTCTGCAACAATTCTTCACACCTCACAGTGGCGACTTTTCTCCTCCCCGTTCTCAGTGGCGTCCTCTCCAGCAATGGCGTCTCCTCTGCCCCCGCTCCGCGTCCCGCATTTGATACACAAATTATTTACTACGAATAATATCATTTCTCGCAGTTGTGATTGAAATGCTTGGATAAGGACGGGTTTATTATTCAGAGGAGTTAACTATTATTATTTGCCCGTTTTACGATGGTAAACGAACAAAGGAGATGAATTAAAGTCTCTCCAGGGCATTCACGCGTGACGTTAAATTTATTACCAGATAACAGTTGTAACTATAAACGCTCTATTTGGCATTAGTTGGGGATCAGTTTATCTGTAAATAATTATCACACAGAACACTGTTGTTTTATAGAGAATCAAACTCAATTCTCAGATACACTGGATATAGATGTGTTTATTATAATGGAATCTGACGCAATACTGGCGTCTGGTGACGTAAGAATTCTAGCCTTATTGTACAGATGCAATTATTTGTACATGTGAACTCTACGGTTGATTAATTTTAATTACTACAGTGATTAGTAGATTTAGTAATAATTAATAATAATACAACAGTGTTGTATTAGTGTTGGAAATTTCCAACATAACTCCGGGGGGGGGGGGAATTTTAGGGTCGCAGTGTAATGTGGAGTACTGACACACCCATCCCGAAGTTAGTATCAATATTAGTAGATTAGTATGTTAGTACACACATAACGAATGTCCCGTATTTGTCAAGGACATACAAGGAACTTAAGTCTTGCTGATTTCATGTTAAATGGAACATGTTGTTATGAATTACCTAAAGCTGATAACTAAGAAAACTTACATTAGACTCTGTGACTAGTGTCGCTATGACATGTAATGTGTATGTTACAAAATCTCAAAGTCTGTAAACTCTCAGGTACTCTAGATAAATAATGTTATTTATAGCCTATACAACAATTAAAGATTTAAATCACACAATTCAAATAACAGAATCTACGATGATGAGAATGTCCTGGGTCATAGTGACTTGTAATGGTTTGTTACTTGACATCACACCACAGTATCATCATGGGTACTTAAATTGGATGTAAAGGGATTCACTCTTGGTCAGAGCTGTAATAGGCTTGCAGTTTCCGCTTACATTGTTGAGCAGCAGCTCTAGTGGGGCGGTTGCTCGGTGGATCAGAATTACTGTCTTTGGAAACTACTGGAGAAACTGGTTCTGGCTGATACTCTCGTTCTGCCAATTCGAGAGGAACCAGCTTGTCTAAAGTTTTTAGAGTAGTGTTGCCTCGGCATAAAACTTTCACTACTCTCAGGACACCTTGATGATCTGGATGAATGGCAACAATTTTGCCTATGGGCCACTCTGACCTTGGTACATCACTGTCGACTAGTACTAGGTCCCCTGGTTTAAGTTGCACTTTATTATAAGGACTCGAAGCTCCATAGTGGTATTCTCGTAGAGGTACTCTCGAGTCCACACAACATTCCACCTGTTAATAACCCTTGAGAGATGCTGGTAGTTTTCTACTAAGTCACCTCTGGTTACATGTGAAGGGTCTACGGGGTCCTCTTCGGCTAAAGGTATGAGAGGGCTCAGTAGACCTCCATGTATCAAGTGTAAGGGACTCAGAGGTTCTCTCTGGGAGAAATCATCAGACAGGTATGTTAATGGGTGGTTATTGACTCGCGCCTCGATTTCCACAACAATGGTTTGGAGTTCGGAGTAACTGACCTTTTGTCTGTGTAAGGTTTTTCTTAAACACTTCTTGACTGTGCCTATCTTTCGCTCATAGAACCCACCTTGCCAAGGGGCTCTTGGTGCTATAAATTTCATGTGACATTATCGTCTCTGCAGGACTGACTGTACTTCTGGGTGATTCCAGACTTCTCGCAGACAGGCTTCTCCTGCCACAAAATTGGAACCATTGTCCGATATCATTAGTTTGGGACAAGATCTGCGAGCTGCAAATCTGCGGAAGGCCTGGATGAAAGCTTCAGCACTCATATCTGAAGTCACTTCTAAATGTACGCCTCTGGTTGTAGCACACGTAAAGAGACAAATGTATGCTTTCACTGGTATCTTGTCTGGGTTGCCAGTGAGAAGTAAGGCTCCTGTGTAATCAACACCAGTGGTTTCAAAAGGACGAAGATGAACCACTCTTTCTTCAGGGAGTGGTGGAGGTCCTGGGTAAGGACATACTCTAGCATCGTATCTTTTACAGATTACACAGAATTTAATAATTGACTTAACTGTCTGACGACCTTGAGGAAGCCAGTACTTTTGTCTAAGGTCGGTGAGAGTATCTAACACTCCACCATGTAAAGTACCATATTGATGGTGATGTAAAACTAGAAGCTTAGTGATGATGTGGTGACGTGGTAGAAGAATTGGATTCTTTGTGTCCAGATCAATTTTTGCATGAAGCAAACGTCCTCCACACCTTAGTATATTATGAGTGTTGGCATCATACCAGATACCTAGAGACTTAGTTAATTTATCTGGAAGATTTTCATATTCGCTTCCATATGCCTCTTGTTGTGCACGTTTGATCCAGTAGAGGATAGGATTGGGAAACTTATGTCGAATTCCTATCTTGGCAAGAAAGTCAAACACATGTGCAGTCACTCTTAATAACTTACTTAAGTTAGAATAATTGTGAGGATCAATGGCTAAGATTCGTTGAGGTTCTGGTTCTTTCATGGGAGTGGTGATATTGGTCACTATGACTTGTGGCTTTTGTTTGGGCCACTGACCACCAACAAGCCATGAAGGTCCATTGAACCACAGCGAAGACTTGATAAGTTGTTTTATCGTTAATCCTCGAGATAAATAATCTGCAGGATTGTCCTTAGTAGGAACATGTCTGAATTTATATCCAACAAATAACTCGTGAATTTCCCTAACACGATTACTGACGTAGGGAGTCTTATTGTTGTTGTTTCTTACCCATTGTAAGACTGCCTCATTGTCTGACCACACTACAATCTCACCAAAGTGGATATTATTGAGTGTCTTTGTCAGGCAATGAGCCAATCTCACTTCCACCAGCAATGCAGACAACTCCATTTGAGGTAAAGATCTCTTCTTAATGGGAGCAACTCTTGCTTTAGATGTGAGCAAAATTGATTGTGCACTATTAACTAAGTAGGCTACAGCGCCATATGCTTTGCCAGAGGCATCGCAGAAAACGTGCAAATTGGTGGGTAAGTTTGGTCCTGAAGCATTACGAGGAAATTTCAAAACACCTAACTGATTAAAATCCGTTGAGAGTATCTGCCATTTAGCTTGTAACTCACTTGGTAACGGATCATCCCATCCCATATGTTTCTGCCAGCACTCCTGCATTAGGAGTTTGCCCCTTATTGATATAGGACTAAGTAAGTCTAAAGGGTCAAATGGTTGACTGACAAATGAGAGCAATGTTCTCATGGTAAGGGTTGAGTTATCGGTTTGTACTGACTTGACATTCATCTCGTCAGTACTGGTGTTCCATTCCACGCCTAGAACCTTTAATTGATTGGGTACCTGATAACCTGGAAATTCTTTCTCGATTACCTGGTTTAGTAATTCATTATTTGAGGCCCATGACTGTAGTGGCATATTGGCCCCTAATAGCTCACGGTTAGCCTCATGGTAGATTTCTACCAAATTAGTTTGATCATTAGTTGTTCCCTGGAAATTGTCGACATACAAGTTGTTGCTAATGTCTACCTTATAAGGGCTATTTGACTTCCTCAAATGTGTGTCTAATGTTGCTTGCAAAAGAAACGGTGAGGACGTAGCTCTGAATAATACTGAGGCAAAACGATATGTGATGATATCACTGTTAGGATCCAGTGTGTCCTTAATCCAGAGAAACTTTGTGTAGTTACGATCTTCCTCCTGCAAACCTACTCGGAGGAAAGCTTTGCTGATATCAGCAGTATAGGCGAAAATACCAGTGCGGAATCGTAACAGCACATCATGTAGCCTTTGTGTTAGGCTAGGTCCCGTTCGGAGACATTCATTTAAAGACACACTGCTTGGCTTTACTTTAGCACTACAGTTGAAGACAATACGAATAGGTGTTGTCAATGAGTCTTTCACCACAGCGTGATGAGGTAAATAATGACCTATTTTTCGGTCATCGTTATCAACAACTTCAATAAATTTACTGTTAAGTTGTTGTTGGATGAGTTGATGATACATATTCAGTTTGTCTGGCTGCTTCTGTAGTCGTGCTAATTGAGACTGCAATTGTGAGGCTGCCGTAAAATAATTAACTGGAAGTTGTGGATGATTCAACTTCCATGGGAGTCTTACCCAGTATTGTTTATTTTTATAGACAACTGTATCCAGATATTGCTGGTAAGTCCACATATCATCAGGGCTTGGTTGTTCAGGGATAATACCTAATGTGTCTAAATCCCACAGACGATGTACAGGTGGATCAGCCTCAATATCTTCAGATATTTCTCTGAAACGTAGGGGTGACTGTTCCAAGCCTAGTCACGCCACTATTATGTTATTAGATTGTTGGTTTGTTGACGCTAGATTTTGTTGGAAAAGCACCAGTCCAGTAAGCAATTTGCCTCCAGCAGATGACAACAAATTCATTCCGTGTTGTCTGGTGCATCCAGTTATAAATTTGTAATAATGATCCGCGCCTATAAGTATTCCAACATCAGTGAGGCAGTCAGAATTTATTTTGTAATCTGCTAGCCTCATGCGGTTTCGTCTAAGATGTTTCGCAGTACGAGCTAACCCTGTGACCTGCAGGTCTGTAGGAAGTTTATCTACTACTACCGCTTGTATTGGACTAGTGGAAGATCCAAGTCTCACTAATACCTTAACTACTTGGTATTCACGAGGTCCACTATTCGTCAAGAAACCAGAAATATTTAACCTCACACTTTTGGCAGGTTTTAAATTTAACTGCTCTACTAACTGTTGTGTAATGAAGGTTTTCTGTGATCCTTGATCAAAAAGACCTCTAGTGTTAACTCTAGATTTCCTGTTTATTAGTCTAAGTTGAGCTGTAGGCAGAGTGGTATTATTGCCTGACTCAGTAGCAAGTACATTTATTTCTTGATGCACTTTGCAATATTGCACTGTGGTAGAATTCATGGAATTCTCCCCAGTGGTCTTGGTTGGTGTAGAAGATTGTCTACATAAGGCGTAGTGATGTACACCTTGGTTGCATCTATTGCAGGAACGTAGCTGCACTACACATTTTTTGGGATCATGAGAGCCCATGCACTTGTGTATTTCTTGCAACCTTTTAATCCTAGTATTATAAGTAGGATAAACAGAGCATTGGTAGGTGGCATGTCCCTGATTACAAAACAGACACCTTCTCTCCTTGTTTGACTTTGTCTCTTTAGTAGACAAGTCATTGGTTATCTCAGGAGACACCGAATAAGTACCTACATTTCCACTTCTTTTACCAGTGGATGGAGTAGTCTTGGATTTATATTTACTAGACTTATTCAAAGTCTGTTTGGGTTTGACTGAAGTGTCAGTATTAGTTGGTTTAGACTCAGGTTTAATTTTATCATGGGTCTTCAACCTGTTAACCGTTATTCTCAGTCCCTCGAATATTTGGTCAAGAGTGAGAAACTCGGTTTTATAATGTGAGCAGAGCTCTGTTAAGACATTTCGAGGTAATTTCCTCTGCAAAAGTAACTTGATTGACCATTCTGAAGCTGGTATATCAACTTTAGTACCTAAGGCCTTTACTAGAGACTCTACTTCTAGTCTGAAGCTTTGAAGTGACTCTGGTCTACTATTTGGTGCATTCAGATCTAGCAATTGGTAATAAAGGTTAGCTATACTCAACTCTTTGTTGCAATAGTTCAACTTCAACAGTTTTATAGCTTCCTCATAATTACTCTCATCGAGAGTTAGGTTATGTATGACCTTTTTAGCCTCTCCTTTGAGAAGACTAAGCAGGTATGAGAATTTAGAAACCTTGTCAAGAGACGGTTTCTTATGTATATGAACTTCAAATGAAGTCCACAAATTGTCCCAATTTTCTGTATCTAATCCTGAAAATGTAGGTAAGTCTAAAGTAGGTAAACGAACCTCTGGTAGTTGGTTACTGAATTGAGACCCTGGGTTGCTGGTATTGGATTTAGATTGTTTTGCTAGTTTAGATAGCATGTAAAGTTTATCTTGAGTCTCATCTTCATACTGGGAGATATCGTCTATAATGTGACTTACTTCCTCAGGATCAGTTTCTATGGTATTCAGTAGAGTAATATAAGACTGACTTGTAGACTTAACTTGATCAAATTTCAGATCAGCTACTCTTACTGATGTCTCTAAGTGATAAGAGTCAATGGGAGTATCTTTAGATAAGCCCTTAGCCTTGTTAATTACTCTGGTCAAATGACCTTTAAGGCTAATATAGGTTCTCCTTAATTGTTCAGGAGTAGCCATGTTGGGCTTGGATCCAAACTTCATGGGATTAGTATGAGTATTACTAATGAAGCTTGGGTACTTGTTCATTAGTTGACAAGTAACATCAAATGTAGCCTAATTTAAGGTGGCTAATTTATACTCTACCTCACTTGAGGTTAAATGTACCTACCTAACAACAAGTAGCTAGATATTTTGTGTACTGTCTGAACTTCACCATTAGTTCTCGTCCGGTTAGCTCTTCTATATCACCATTAGAGGTAATGGGGATCATTCAGCAATACACAAAATAGATACACACAAAATAATGAGTACAAGATGAAATATTATGGAGACACTCCAATCAGAGTTATCTCAAAGGTTAATCCCACCCTGGATAGGGTCAGCACAAATGGTATAATACATACACTACTGACTAGCTTAAGTCTAGTCGTGATAATTCCTACCTAAGAACTATAAATTTATTTAGTCTGGGCTTGTACCAAATTCAGCACAATCTCAGCCTAAATTCTACCTAATAAGATTGGTAAAGATTATTGTGGTGCAGTAAGGTGAATATAATTGTGCTATATTTTTGGGTTTTTGTTTTTATAAGGGTGCACTTGCACACACAAGTGAAACAATTATGTACAATTAAGTTTGGCTTGCTAGCCACAGCCGTTTGTAATAGTTGATGGTATTGATCAACTTGTCAACCACATGCAACCTAGACTCACCTGACAAGTGTACACCATCTCTGGCCAGGTTTTGTCTATAAGGTCTGGCTGTAAATTGGATATAAGTGGCATCCAATCTCACTCGTTTTTTCAGCCTGAAATTTATGTACTTAGCAGTTCTCTGGTAGTATTCTGGTGTTACTCCCCAATGATTATCCTGACTTGGTTGGCGAGGTTCCACTAACGTGAATACTACCGGATTACTGATGAGCTTGAAAGAAGAAATTATGGCTTTAAGGTGCTTGATCACCTCAGCTGGATGACGAGTAGGATGGATGTCATTACCACCTAAGTATATAATGGTTAGATGGTGAGGCCACTCTAACACAGGTGTTAGTGTGGAATTGTTATAAAAGTTATGAGCTGTTGCTCCTGGTGACCTAAAGATTCTTACTTCAGTATGAGGTATAGGTCTAAGTGTTGTGGGTAATTGACTGTGTCCCACGAGTGCTACCTTATACATGAGGTGAAAGTAGCAATGAATTGGTGTGACTTAGACTAACTTATGTGTTACACTGTTGGCAGACACAATTAATTAAATGGTTAGTCTAGATTACATCACACAAGGATTAGTTATTACTAATTAGTATTTATAATTATAATTTATGTTTATCCGGTTCGAAGGACCATAATGTGGGACATTTGGGGCTTGACTATTAATTTAAATATTAATGTAATGAAAATCAATTACGAAGGACCACCCGCCTTTATAGTAAAGAGGGAAACTAATAAAATGTGATCATTAGAAAATTCCTAGATGAACCAGTAACTATGGATAAATACTAGAGAATATAATCACTTGTATAATTAATGGGCTGTATATAATTTAACTGAATCAAAGCCTCAAACACCTACATTGGGGGTTATTACTAGAACTTCATATATGTCTAGGAACTAGTGTTGTTCGTACACCAGTTCATTATGTAATAAATCTAATCCTATGACCAATTATGGAATCATTAAAATAGCCACCAATAAGAACATAGATTATTAACATGAGAAATTAATGATTATAATAAACACGTGTTAATCCAGAAAACAGTGATCCGTGGTAATAATACACTACAGATAATGTAATTAAAGGAATACAGAAAAGGGTCTTAGCTTGAAGACGTTTTCCAAGACATCGGTTATGACTCATTCTCGGAATCTCCTGAACTCATCATGGAACACTGGGAGATGATTAACACGGGAAATGACAGCTCGGGGAATTCTTCACACACGGTGCAAATCAAAATGTATTCAGTAGCAACATATTAGGCTGCTAAATATCTATGTTCAAGAAATTAAAATGGAGAGTGGAGACAGATAATAACCTGTGGTTTGTTTTAGTCGCTCGGCATAACGACAAGCTACCCAGCTATAACCTATCCATAATGATGCATCAAAAGGGAATAAAGGTACTTAGCTAATAGGGCACTGTGTAAGTTGAGGCTTGCCGAAGCTCGCGTCCTAGGTTCTGGCGTCGTAATAATGAACACGTGGTGTCGAGCCTAGCCTAGATGCTGATGCGCTTCTCTGGCCGGTCACGTTGGTCTACACGGAACCAATTAACAGGTTCCCGGCGGAACGTCAAGTTAATTCTCGTTGACGATCCACCACGAGGTATCCCGTGACACTATAAACCAGCTAAGTTGCTATATTCTGCAACAATTCTTCACACCTCACAGTGGCGACTTTTCTCCTCCCCGTTCTCGGTGGCGTCCTCTCCAGCAATGGCATCTCCTCTGCCCCCGCTCCGCGTCCCGCATTTGATACACAAATTATTTACTATGAATAGTATCATTTCTCGCAGTTGTGATTGAAATGCTCGGATAAGGACGGGTTTATTATTCAGATGAGTTAAATATTATTATTTGCCCGTTTTACGATGGTAAACGAACAATGGAGATGAATTAAAGTCTCTCCAGGGAATTCACGCGTGACGTTAAATTTATTACCAGATAACAGTTGTAACTATAAACGCTCTATTTGGCATTAGTTGGGGATCAGTTTATCTGTAAATAATTATCACACAGAACACCATTGTTTTATAGAGAATCAAACTCAATTCTCAGACACACTGGATATAGATGTGTTTATTATAATGGAATCTGACGCAATACTGGCGTCTGGTGATGTAAGAATTCTAGCCTTATTGTACAGATGCAATTATTGGTACATGTGAACTCTACGGTTGATTAATTTTAATTGCTACAGTGATTAGTAGATTTAGTAATAATTAATAATAATACAACAGTGTTGTATTAGTTTGGGAAATTTCTAACACTACAACAACAACACACTACAACAATAAACACAATACAACAACAAACTACACCAAAAAAAATTACACAAACAAACTACACCAATAAACACACTACAATAACAACAAATTACACCAATAAACACACTACAACAACAAAATACAACAAGAAACTACACCAATAAACACACTACAACAACAAACTACACCAATAAACACACTACAACAACAACAACACACTATACCAATAAACACACTACAACAACAAACTACACAATAAACACACTTCAACAACAAACTACACCAATAAACAGACTTCAACAACAACAAACTACACCAATAAACACACTACAACAAAAGCAAACTACACCAATAAACACACTACCAGAACACACTACACAAATAACCACACTACAACCACATCACACTATACTAATAAACACACTTCAACAGCAACAAACTACACCAATAAACACACTACAAGAACAACAATCTACACCAATAAACAAACTACAATAACAAACTACACCAAAAAACACACTACACCAATAAACCCACTACAACAACAAACTACACCAATAAACAGACTTCAACAACAAACTACACCAATAAACACACTACAACAAATAACTACACCAATAAACACACTTCAACAACACACTACACCAATAAATACACTACAACAACAAACTACACCAATAAACTCACTACAACAAACTTCACCAATAAACACACTTCAATAACAAACTACACCAATAAACTCACTACAACAACAAACTACACCAATAAACACACTACATAAATAAACTCACTTCAACAACATACTACACCAATAAACTCACTACAACAACTAACTTCACCAAAACACCCACTAAAATAACAAAATATACTGTGACGATAATCTCTTTCAAGAGAGATTGAGCCTGCTCTTCCCAACATAATTCACGTCATTCAAGTACAAGATACTATATTGAAGATACGTCCACCAGTATCGCAAAACGTTTTGCCCAGGAAGCAAAGCGTACCTTGCACCACCAGCAAGGGCCTCGTAGCCTGGTGGATAGCGCGCAGGACTCGTAATTCTGTGGCGCGGGTTCGATTCCCGCACGAGGCAGAAACAAATGGTCAAAGTTTCTTTCACCCTGAATGCCCCTGTTACCTAGCAGTAAATAGGTACCTGGGAGTTAGTCAGCTGTCACGGGCTGCTTCCTGGGGGTGGAGGCCTGGTCGAGGACTGGGCCACGGGGACACTAAAGCCCCGAAATCATCTCAAGATAACCAGACACACCGGCTCCCGCTCGCCGTCAACGATCAATGATTCTGATATGATTTTAGATATGATTTTGATATGATACAGAAATTATACATTTCTTAGATGATAATTAGATATGGTGGGTAAAAATTTCCCACACTTGACTGCTCCTCTCTGTTGTCTCCTCCTCTTCCTCCTCCTCCGGACCCCACCCGCCCACCTCTGATTTGTTCTCCCGTTTCCTTCCCTCCGTCTTTGCTCAGTTTACCCATGCCCCCTAACCCTGACTTTGCTGACCCTGATATTCTTTAACGTACTCTGTTGCTCTTTCGCCTTTGTTTCTTCCTTGTTCTCTGTTTTTGTCCTTTCTCTTCTCGTCGTTGTCCATTCTTCAATGGAACGTTCGAGGTTATTACGCCAATTTCCTCGATCTCCAACTTCTGATTTCGCGGTTTTCGCCCCTTTGTGTCTGTCTCCAGGAGCCGATGCTTGGTGCTCGTACTGGTCGTTTTCGTGGCTATTCCTTTCTCTCCCCCCCCCCCCCAGCCGTTGCTGGGGCTTCTCATTTATCTGCTCTCCTGATTCGTGCTGATGTTCCCTTTGTTCCTTTACTTTTTCCTTCGCCTCTCCATTGTTCTGCTGCTCGTATCTTTGTGGGGAAATGGTACACAGTTTGTTCCATTTATCTCCCCCCGAGTGTCCCGCTCTCTCTTCCTGATTTGAAACACCTCCTAGACTCCTTGCCGGAGCCTGTGCCCCTGCTGGGTGACTTTAATTGTCGTCATTCTCTTTGGGGTGACGTTCTGACGAATACCCGGGGTCGCCTTCTTGAGCCGTTTCTCCTCTCTTCTTCCCTGTCTCTTCTGAATTCTGGTGAGCCCACTCATTTGGACTCTCGGACTCGCACCCTTTCTTGTCTTGATCTTTCTCTCTGCTCTACTTCTCTTTACTTAGATTTCACGTGGCAGGTTCTTGATGACCTCCATGGAAGTGATCATTTCCCCATCCTTGTTTCCTTTTTCTCTTTTCGCCCTTCCCTCTCTTTCCCTAGGTGGCAGTTTGCTAAGGCGGACTGGACCCTATTTACCCTCAGTGCTGCTATCTCTGACCTCTCCCTTCTGCCTCTCCCTCGCGCTCTCCTCCTTTTTCATGACACTGTCTTCAACGCTGCCCTCCGCTCTATTCCTCGCACTTCCTCTCGAGGTCCACGGAAGTGCGTTCCCTGGTGGAATGCGGGCTGTGCTCGGGCTGTCCGCTGTAAGCGTGCAGCCTGGAAGAGGTACCGCCGTAGGCAGACGACCGATTCTTTTCTTTTCTTTCGGAAAGCGAGTGCGGTGGCCCGTAGGGCCATCCGTACGGCTAAACGTGAATGTTGGGCATCTTATGTCTCAACAATTACGTCCGAAACTCCTCTGGCCCAGATCTGGAAGCGTATCCGCAAGATAGCGGCTAAATTCGTTCTCGATGTTTCAGCGGTCCTTCACCTCCATGATACTCTTGTGGCGGACCCGTTGCAGGTCGCTTCCGAACTGGGTTCCCACTTTTCTTCTGTTAGCTCTGGTCTCCATCTTCCCCAATCTTTCCTTCTTCGTAAACCTGTCCTTGAGTCTCGTCCTTTAGATTTCTGCACTCTTCTTCAGCTTCCCTATAATGATCCATTCTCTCTCTCTGAACTTCGTTCTGCCCTGGCCCTCTGCGGTTCTACGGCATTATTCATCTCATAATGAATACCATCGGAGCCCGCTGGTATTCATTATGAGATGCTTCGCCATCTCCCTCAGTGCACGTCTCAGTATTTACTGAGTCTGTATAATCGGATCTGGGAGTCGTCGTCAGTCCCTGAGGACTGGCTCGATGCCGTTGTCCTCCCTGTTCGCAAACCGGGGTCTCTGGGTACTTCTCCTAAGGACTTTCGCCCTATTGTTCTCACAAGTTGTTTCTGCAAACTCTTTGAACGTATGGTTAACGTTCGTCTGATGTGGTTCCTGGAACACCATCACCTCCTCTCCCCTTCTCAATTTGGTTTCCGCAAGTGCCGCAGCCCGACAGATGTCCTGGTGAACTTGGAGGTCTATATTCGTACTGCTTTTGCTGCGAAGACCTCCGTTGTTGCCGTCCTTTTTGACCTGGAAAAGGCTTACGACACCACTTGGCAATATCATATTCTATCTCAACTTCATTCTTTTGGCCTTCGTGGTCATCTCCCTCTCTTTCTCCGCAGCTTCCTCTCTCGTCGTTCCTTTCGGGTGAGGCTTGGTACCGCTCTCTCTGCCTATTTTCAGCAATACGAAGGTGTGCCCCAGGGTAGTGTTCTGAGCACTACTCTCTTTCTGGTTGCCCTCAATGGTCTTCTTTCCTCTCTTCCTTTTGGTGTCTTCTCCGCTCTCTATGTCGATGATCTTACCCTTTGCTGTCAGGATGATGATTCGCATCTCCTTCAGCGCCGGCTTCAACTTGTTATTGATGCCGTGTCCTCTTGGGCCACCGATCATGGCTTCAAGTTCTCTACTTCTAAGACTTGTGCCATGACTTTTACGCGGAAACGGGTCGTTCTTCGTCCCTCTTTGTCACTTTATGGTCATCCCCTTGAATACAAAGATTCCACGAAGCTTTTGGGGTTATTCCTTGACACTCGTTTGTCTTGGTATTCCCATATCTCTTACCTCCGTGTTGAGTGCTCTAAGGCCCTTACCCTTCTTCGGGTCTTGTCCCATACTTCTTGGGGGGCGGATAGGCGCACTCTCCTTGCTTTACATTCATCTCTCGTCGTGTCTAAGCTCGATTATAGTTGCCCTGCTTACTCGTCTGCTTCTCCTTCTACTCTTCGCCGTCTTGATGCTTTGCACCATACTGGGTTGCGCCTCAGTTCTGGTGCCTTTCGTTCGACTCCCATCCTTAGCTTGCATGTTGACACTGGCTTCCTGTCTCTCCAGGACCGCCGTGATCGCTACTGTCTTCGCTATCTTTCGCGGTCCTTGCAACATCCTTCCTCTCGCCTCTGTCGTGCTTTAACTTTTACCCCTCCTACGGTTCCTGTTCCTCTTCACCACCTCCCTCTTTCTGTACGGTTGTCTCGCCTACAGGATTCTCTTTCCGTTCGTATTTCTGATGTTTCTCCTCGTGTTGTTCCTTCTTTGCCCCCCGTTGAGAGTCCCTCTTCCGCGGTTTTGTACATCCTTGACTCGTATCACTAAAGCTTTTTCCCCTCCTACGGTTCTAAAACGCCTTTTTCTCGAGCACTTTTCTTCTCACTCCCGCTCCGTTTCTGTCTTCACTGATGGGTCTAAATCTGCGGATGGTGTTGGCTACTCTGTAGTGCCCTCAAGGCTCTCGGGTACTTTAATCCGGTTCATCCAGTAGTTGTCGAGATCCAGCATTGGCTGTTTCTTGTTCACAGTAAATTTAAGTCGGTTGAGTTTTGTTGGGTTCCCAGCCATATTGGTGTGTCTTTAAATGAGCGTGCGGATGCTGCCGCCAAGGAAGCTGTCCGCTCTTGTCCCATCTCTCGTAAAGGCATTCCGTATTCTGACTTTTACCCGGTTATCCATTCCTCAGTCCTTGCCCGTTGGCAGGCTTCTTGGTTGTCTGTTACTGGTAACAAGCTACGTACTCTTAAATGTTGTGTTTCCTCGTGGCCGTCCTCCTTCCACCGTAACCGACGGTGGGAAACAGCTCTGGCGAGGTTGAGTATTGGCCATACTCGCTTAACCCATGGTCACTTGATGGAGCGCCTCCCTGCTCCTTATTGTCCTAGTTGCATTGTCCCTCTTACGGTCGTGCATGTCCTTCTTGAATGTCCTGACTTCCAGGACGAGCGTGTGTCTTGCTTTCCGTCCGCCCCTCGCGGTCACCTGTCCCTCGATAGAATTCTTGGTGACTCGGATACTTTTGATATTGTTCGCCTTATGCATTTTTGTTCTCGTATTGGCATTCTTGATGATATTTAGCGCCCTCTGATTATTTTGCGCATTTGATGGTGCTACATAGCCTTCCCGGTTTGGTGCCTTCTTTTGATAATTACTTACTTACTTACTTACCTGTAATTCCTAAATCGACATTAGCGGACGAAATAAATGCTCGCCTGAAATATTCTTCTTTGTGGCGCCACGTAAAGACGTTAAAATTAACTACAAATTTGCGTGTCCAGCTGCAAAACGATCCATCAGCTGAGATATTCTCACATTAATTGTTGGAAATTGGGAACGGAAACGGGCCGGTTGATCTGACCTCAGGACGAATTTCTTTGCCTCATAACTTCTACAATTTAGTGACGTCAAAAGAAGAATTGGTTGAAAAAGTATTTCCCAATATTCAAACCATTTATAAGAATCACGATTGGCTGAATGAACGATCGGTTCTTGCGGGCAAGAACAAAGACATCTAAGAACTTACCAATATTATTCAGTCTAACATCCAAAGCGAGGCAGTCACATACAAGTCCGTCGACACTGTTGAGAAAGCAGATGAAGCGGTTAATTATCCAACAGAATTTTTGAATTCACTCGATCTGCCAGACATACCATCACACGTACGTCAATTGAAAATCGCAGTGCCAATTATCATGTTGCAAAATATCAACCAGACCAAACTTTGCAACGGCATGCGCTTTGCAGTAAAAAAATTAATCAGGAACGTCGTAGAAGCAACAATCTTCACAGAACATTTCAAAGGTGAAGATGTCCTCATTCCTCGCATTCCTATAATTTCAACAGATATGCCATTTCTATTTAAGACATTGTAATTTACAATTCGATTGGTGTTCGCAATCACCATCAATAAAGCTCAGGGCCAATCTTTAGAATTGAGCAGTTTATATCTTGACATGTATTGCTTCTCACATGGTCAGTTATATGTTGCGTGTTCTAGAGTCGGCAACTCATACAATCTCTATGTCTCCACAGACAATGGAACAGCAAAAAAATATCGTATACCCACAAGCATTGTGAAATTAAACATATTAGAAACGTGCACTTTCTCTTTTCTTTTTTTCCATTTAACCAGACTGAGCCACAGCAACGCGGGGTGTGTACAGGTAGTGCCAAAATAAGGAGAGAGTAGGGAGTCACAGCGGCTCGAATTGGGTGTGTGCACGTGACAACGAGGCCAGTGTTGGAGCCGTACCCCACTAAATGTGTGACGCTGAGCCCCTCTCCAAGAGCAGGAAGCGTACAGGGTGATCTAATCAAAGTACAAGTACTATAGGTTTTGGTTGGTTTTATGGAAGGGACGTACGCACCTATCTACAACATCAACATAATAATATTTTTGAGCCTGTGTCCGGGAAATTTAACTGACACACCCACACCCTGTCTGAGCGTTGATTGGTACAACCCTCGTGGAAATAAGTAGACTGTGTGACCGCAGGTGTATATTCTCTCTCTTGGAAAGACTCACAGGACAAGATGGATATAGTGCAAGCGTTTGTGGAGTCAGGAAAGCCTGAGGACTTGTAAGGTTGCACCAGGGAACGGTTTAAACAGATAGCAGAGAGATGTTGCATCAGGGTGAAAGTAGCTGGGATGAAGGATGAGATCCTGAGTCAGTTGAGAGCCAAGAGTGAAGCGATAGAACAGGAATCACAGAAAGGAGTTGAGAGTGGAAAGGAGGATGATGGGCAGGATGAAGTGAGATCTCAGGGATCGAGTATGAGCAGTAAAAGTAGCCGCAGTAGCAGGAGTAGCCGGAATAGGAGCTTGGAAACATTGCAGCTAGAGCTCCAGATGCAGCGTGAGGAGAGACAGTTCCAACTGGAAAGGTTGAAGTTAGAACTTCAGATGAAGAATGAACAAGAGAAAACCAGACTGGAGGTAGAGAAGGAAAAAGAGAAAACCAAACTGGAGGTAGAAAAAGAGAAAACCAGGGTAAGGGAACTGGAATTGGAACAGGAGAAAAACAAGAAAAAAACAGGGGTAAGTGAACTGGAGTTAGAACAGGAGAAGGAAAAAGCCCAAGTTGAAAGGGAAAAAGAGAGAATAAAACAAATGCAGACTGAAGCAAATAGAACTTTGGCTGAATAAAGGATTGAACATGGATTGCCAGAGAGCACCACCCATGTATCACACCCACCAGATAGTAGGGTTAGGGAAAAGAACATTCCCCTATTTGTGCCTGAGGAGGCAGAAAGCTTCTTCGAGCATTTCGAAAAGGTAGCCAATATCAAGGAGGGGCCACAGGATGACTTGGCCCTACTGGTTCAATTAAGATTGACCGGCGCAGCCAGGGAGGCATACACTCAAGTGACAGTGGAGGAATGCCAGGATTATGCAACGGTAAAGAGCAGCATACTGCGCTCCTTTCAGTTAACCCCTGAAGCTTATAGGAAGCGTTTCAGAGAGATGGTGAAGATTGGAGCAAGTACGTTTGCTGAGACAGTAAGGGAAAGGCGATTTCAGAAATGGATTGAGTCTACCGGAGTTGGATCTTATGCTGACCTAAAGCAATTGATGGGCATGGAAAGGTTCCTAGAAATGATGCACCGCGAGACAATGTTCAAGATTCAAGAGGCAGGGGGTAAATGATGTAAGAGATGCCGCAGATAGAGCGGACATAATTACAGAAGCGTACAAACGCTTAAGGGAGAACAAAGTGAGACGTGAGGCGAGACAGCAATGGTTGACCCAGTAGAGTCTGAGGAGGGAGAAGTTATGGCAGAAACAGAGAAGACTGGGGTGTGAAAATTTTTGATAGATGGACGAGTAATCGCAAGGATCCTGAAACTCAGAGGAGTAGGTCACACACTTCCTCTGAAAGTGAGGATGAAGAAGTTAAACGAGAAACTATATACGTGCCAAGAAGTCAAGAGTCCAGTAAAGCCCCACAGAGTACGAGTACTGCACCTGGCCCGAGGAACTCCAATACGAGTGGGCAGAGTAAGAGCCACTCAGGAACTTATAGGAGAGATTTCTCCCAATGAGATGTTACAAGTGCAACAGTTCGGGTCACATAATGCGAGATTGTAGGCAGGACAAGAGAGTTGTGACCCTGGCCATGTGTGACCCTCAGAATAAAAAGATTGATGTAACCCAGAACAAACCACAGAAAGTAAACCTAGTGAACGAGCGGTATAGGCCATTCATGAGTAAAGGTTGGATCAGCATAGGAGGCCACCCTGAAGTAGAAGTTGGTATTTTAAGGGATACCGAAGCTAATCAGAGCTTGATTAGGAGAAGCCTGATTGGGGATGGTCGATTGTTAGCTGGCAGGAGGAAGATGAAGGTATAGGGGTTCGTGTCTGAGAGTGACATGACCGTATGTGCTGTCCAGCTAAAGTCGGACTATGTGTCGGCGGAGGTGATGTTGGGAGTATGCCCCGACATATCTGTTCCAGGAGTCAAGGTGATCTTGGGGGGAATGACGTGCGGGACGAAGGTGTTGCCAAAGGTTATAGTGAAGGCTGTGCCAGAGCAGTGCCCGGAAAGCCACGGCACAGGTGGGACACCTGAGTGTGTAAACCTGACTGGCATCCTAGAGGGTGAGTCAGAAGACTGCCAAGCCATTGAGGACCCTGTCTCGATAGTGACGAGGGCAGAGGTGGCCAACAGGGAAGAATATGGCGAGGATAGGATATGGATACTGGCGAGGATATGACAGTGTCGACTCCACCGATAGAAGATATCGACGTGGAGATAGCATGGCTGTTTGATGAAAGCCTAGCTCAAGGAAATGAAGAAGACACTGGAGACGATGTGACAGTGTCGACTACATCAATGGAAGATATCGACGTGGAGATAGGGTGGCTGTTTAGGGAAGGTCCGGCTCAAGAAAAATGCAGCCTCGGTGAGGTCAGAAGCGAAGATGACCCAATCGAAGAAGAATAATGTGAAGAGAGTGAACCTGAGTAGAGGTTTCAGGCCCGCTGAAATTAAGAGTCGGAAGGTGGATGCAACTGTGCTGAGCAGAAGTGAAGAAGGATGTGGACAGACTGAAGACGGGAGTAGAGCGTCAAGTTGTCCACGAGCACAGAAACATAGGGATAATGAAATTAAGTTGTTTGAGATGTCAAGAGTTAACACATTTCACGAGAAGCGTGAAGATAAGATAGTGAAGAAGAGTGATAGCCAAAAAGAGGAGGTGAGACGAGACAGTATGTGCAGAGGGATGCTTACGAGCACTCTGGAAGAGGTAAAGCGACAAGTACTGTCGTGTGCTGTCGAATGTAATACAGTGCTTGAGGAATCTTTGAGGGAACGAGGAAGTGATGAAGGAGGAGAGATGGAGTTGTGTAGAGGTGAGAAGTGTGAGAAAAAGATGATAGTGCAGGCGTGGAGGAGTAGAAGAAAGCCGAGGATTCGATGGAAGTCGAAGAGGATGAAGTCTCGGATAAATGAGGAGACGAGAGAAGAGATCGTCGGTGAAGACGAGTGTTACGGCCCTATTGGGTCGCAACTGGGTTCTTTCTCTGATGTTATTAGAGTTTGGGTATCCGGCCCCAAGCTAGTAGTGGCTTTCAAGAGGTGTGTTCCGTAACGCAAGTAAATTAAAGGGGAAGGGAGACAAAGGAACTAAACTTAAATATATTATTACACCACCACCATAAATAAATATATAAACCGTCACACGCGGTTACTATGACTACACTTAAGTACAATGACTTCTTCTTCCGAAGACTCAGGAGGTTTCACGGTGCTCAACGATGCTTAGCCCTGGTTCTCTTGTGGCCTTACGATGAATCACTTAGATTCCCTTAAACGAGTCTACCCTGGCCACAGGCCAGCCAAATCACAGTCCCACTGGGTGCACCATCGTGGAGGCCTTCAACCACAAATCCAGTCTGTAGCTGGCAGGTTCCAATCAGCTACGCTGCATAGGCCACTCCACGACCGATACTAGGGTTGCGAGCCCTAGGTAGGAGCCTAGTGTGATTCCACAGATCACTCTCCTCACCACAACACCCCAGTGGCTAGTCTTCTCCACCAGTCAGCCCCGGGTACGACAATTCCTCAACTGCCACGTCACAGGCAGGCTAACACAACAGTGTTCATCCAGGGGGGTGACTCACAGCTTCTGCAGCAAACACGTGGAGGTACTACGGCTGCCTTGGGTAGACTGATCCAACGTCCATTACAGCAGTCCCAGGTCGACTCTGTAATCAGACACGTCATCAGTACTAGTTACACTCTAGGGCACCTCACTTACAGGCTTAGGCGCAAACGCCCACCTATCCACTCCATAGATGGCGTTGCTGTCTAAGCGCCACTTCACCAGAGGTCAGCAGCGGCTATGTTATGAGCTGATCAAGACGGGAAACCAGCCCCTGTGGCCGGTATATCCTGTCCTCACTAGATGGCGCAGTCCATTTGGAGGGGGTTTCGTGAGCCGACTCACAGATGGCGTGGTCGTCACAGCTCCGTGCTACGACGCTGGGCTCGGGTCCGTAACAACAAGAAAGTGAAGCATGATGACAAGAGACGGAAGCATGATGGCAGTAGATGGAAGCGTGAAAACGACAGAATGAAGTATGTTGATGTGAGACTGAAGTGTGATGGTGACAAACCGAAGCACGAGGACGACAAAGGAGGAACAGATGGTAGATGTCTGTCTCTGAACGTGAAGAGTGCAAGAAGATGAAGAAGAGGTGGAGGAAAACAGTAAGCAGGGTGGACTGATGGAGCAAAGGTGTCCAAGGGGGGACAGCCAAGCAAAGGTGTGAAAGAAGTCGGATCGCTTAGGAGAAGACCATGTTTTTTGCGAGTTGTGAGCCAGATTTTGCAAGGTGCAACGGTTTATTTGCAGACACCTGGAGGGAGTACGTAAACGGACTAACCAGTCGAACAAATTGGTAAAAGGACGAGAGACAATGCAGTGGCTGATGCATTATCCTGAGCCTAGCCACTGGAATAACTCTCAAAAATAAGGTGAGGGGAGTGTTATGATCTCGGACTGCCTGAGAAACGAGTCTACCCCTTGAGAGTTATTCTGCAAGATCAAACCTAACTTAGAGGTCAAAGACATATAGATACAGATATATATGTGTTAAACACTGTATGTTAGATTTGACAAGTAGTTTAAAAGTATGGGCAATGAATAAGAATATAAATAAATGATTTGACATGAGATGTAGAGACTTTGCTGGAGGCGTGAGGCTCACTTTCAAAGGGTCTTGACCTCACTTGAGCTGCAGAAATCGTGAGGGGAGGTCGCACTCCGTTGAGCCCCTGTGGAAGAAGAACCTCTGATTGTCATACCTTCAAGAAGTAGACGGACGTTTCGAGTGTGGAATAAGTCTAGAGACGTGTCAGCTCAACTCATGAACTACAGAAAGAGTGCGGAGCAGTTTTTAAAGCAGTTCTGTGGGCATCCTAGGGCGCTCTGTGTCGCCGCCCAACCAGCGGGCGTCAGCGAGCGATTCGAATTCTGTGGTTTGTCTGGGAAACGAGTTGCTGAGAGAACTTCGAGCTCAGTAGAGGGAGTTAGTAGATAAAACTCTAAGGCAGTTGAAGGAGCAGTTTACTCTAAGGAAGAGTAGCTTCAAAGTGAGGAGATGGACCTCAAGCTGTGTGAGGACTAGCAGTGAAGTGAAGTTTCACATGCTTCTGTATTACCAGTGGTGAAGCATCATTGCTGTTCAAGGAAAACGTCATGGTGCAGCAGCCTGGAAGAGCTGTAGAGGATCCTGGTAGAGAATTGTTGAGGAACCTGAAGACGTTCCGGGTAGGGAACCTCTAGAGATAGAGGAGAGGTTCTTATTGTCTACTTATAGAGAGTTGATAGAGTTCTTGAGTGTCATTGGCGTGCATGACACAGTGGGAGGTGAATGATTGGATAGTTTTGTATCAAGGAATATTTATACTGATGTTTATAGTATTATAGCCATAGGCTGAGTTACCTGTATATATTTATACACTTTCTAGGGCTGATAGTGCCATATTGTATTTCGAGATTTAACCCACTTGGTGAGGTTGGTAGAGTAAGTGGCAAGCCAGGAGTTGGGCTACCACTTGATAAGTAGTTGATAAGAGTCCTGATGGGATTGGATTGCAACCTGGCTCTAACAGCATAGAATGTTGGAGTTATTATTATATAATGTATGTGTGCTGTATATGTTCTCTGTCCATTAAATGTATATAATCAACAGGTGTTTGCACTTGTTCTAGTGAGGCTTCCCAGAAAATAGAAAAGAGAGAGAGAGAAAGAGAAAAGGAACCACAGCTGTGGACAGGGTGGAACAGAATTATAATTCAAAGATAGGGGGATTGAGGAGGTCATACCAAAATATGGAGAGAATAGGGAGTCACAGCGGCTCGAATTGGGTGTGTGCACGTGACAACGAGGCCAGTGTTGGAGCCGCACCCCCCTAAATGTGTGACCCTGAGCCCCTCTCCAAGAGCAGGAAGCTTACAGGGTGATCTCCAGATCAAAGTACAAGCACTACAGGTTTTGGTTGGTTGTACGGAAGGGACGTATGCACCTACCTACAACAACAACATAATAATTTTCGATTATAAAAGTTCGACAATAAAATACTTAGTGGGATTGACAAGGTGGAAATAGAGGAAATGTTTACAATGAATAACAATAGAACAAGGTGGCACGGATGAAAGCTTGAGACTCAAATGTGTTACAGCGAAGTTAGAAAATTTTCTTTTAGCATAAGGGCAGTAAGTAAATGGAATGACCTAAAGGAGCAGGATGTAGAGGCTAACTCCATTCATAACTTTAAATGCAGGTATAATAGAGAAATAGGTCAGAATTCATTGCATTAATTAAACAACCAATGGCTTGAAAAGTGGGGAACAAAAAGCTACAGCTCGATTCTGCAGGCTCAAATAGGTTAGTACAAATAGGTAAGTACACTGTAAACAACAAAATAGTGTTTGTGGAGACGGAAACGTGTAGCTGCAGACTTGAACCTCCCATTAACTCTTCGAGTCATCACTGAAAAAGAGAGAGTTGCCAAAGGAATGGAAGACAGCCAATGTAGTGTCAATGTGCCAGAATGAATGGACAAAAGTGCCACTAAACTACAGAGTAGCTTCATTATCGACCATTCTCAGTTAGGCGCTACAGAAGCTTGCAAAGAAACGTCACTTGAAACACTTAAAAATTAAGATTTATCTCAAAGTATCAGCAAAAATTCAGTTAAGGCAGATAATGTCCTACGAGTTTATAAGCGTAATGTTTAGATAACAATTATAAAACTAGGGGAAGGAGGGTTAGCTGCCGGTATTGGAAATGATAATCAACAAACGTGTAACACAGTTATATTTAGAAGGCCCCCATTCCAAAATTGAAGACCAGTATTCATAACTAAAGGAGTGCTGGTGTGGGGGATAGAAAATATCATTGGTTGAAAATAGAGGGCAATGCTGAAAAAAAGAGAAATCAACGGCGAACAGTTGCAATTATTTAAAAACGCAAGTAGTGTTCCCCTCGTGAGTTCATTTGGGGTCATTCAGATTGTGTTATATGTCATGAAACTGTAAGAAGAAAGTCTTAAGTATCGTTGTTTGCGGATTTTGCATAATTGTTGCGATTTAGAAACGAATACATTTTAAGGAGAGTATGAGGAGATTTAGTTGCGCTCAAGCAGTGGTCGGACAGATGGTCACTTTCTTTTAACACTGACAAATGCAAAGATCTGAACATACGTGAAACGAAGAGAAGGCACGAGGAATAGTATATGCTAGAAAGCTATTTCTTGATTCAGTTAACACAGAATCTGCTAGGATGGTATACATGCACGTGGACAGATAATTTTCATCAAAGTTGTGAGAAACTTTAAGTGACCAAAAGACTATATATCTAGGCCTCGCAGTGTCCCGGACTTACTAATGTTCCACAGTCACAACCATATTGATTTGATCTCCAATTTTATCTTTAGAACATTTGATTATTTACTATATTCTTTCAAAATTAATACTCACATCATAATAATAAAAGAAGAAAAAGTAATTAAGTGAACAGTAAAAGAAGCATAAGCCGAACTCTGGGTGGAACTCCGGACTGCGAGGCCGCGGAGGACGCTCCCACAGCTGGGCTACGACGTCTTCTGATTACTCTTTTATAAACACAGGTATTATCATGCATACACACCAAGAATCTAATAAGAAAAATTAAATCTAGAAATTATCTAAGTGTAATTACCTAAAAGTAGTTACAGGATGAGATCTAAGCTCGTGGTGTCCCATCTTCCCAGCACTCTTTGACGCATAACGCTTTGAAACTACAGACGGTTTTGGCCTCAACCACCTTCTCACTTAGCTTGTTCCAATCGCCTACAACTATGTTTGCAAAAGAAAACTTTTAAATGTTTTTTCATATACCTTTGTTTCCTTAGATTCAATCTGAAAAATATTTTACTTGTTGTTTATTAAACAAGGTCTCCCTATATCTCTATAAGTGAATAATTGAAGTGAACTATTTATGATTTTGCTGTAAAAAAAATTATTAACAAGTTAAGTTTATCTTAAAATAAACAAATTAACTGTAGCTTGAAGAGGTCAGGATAAGGATTTGGGGTGGGAAGGGAGGAAGGAATGGTGCCCAACCACTTGGATGATTAGGGGATTGAACGCCGACCCGTATGAAGCGACACCGTGGCAAAACTCTCCAGCCCAAGACGTGAGCTTTGGACTGTGTGGCTAGTTTTGTGTGTGTTAGTGTTATCAAATTAATAGATAAGTAAATTTTACAAGAATAGTATATGTTGAAGTGTGACTGTTCATGAACTTTGGAATGAGTTTGAATATGTGAAAGGAACGTAAATAGTGTCTATATATATGTATGGTAAAGGCATAATTAGTGCGCGCACACACATAAACACACACACACACACACACACACACACACACACACACACACACACACACACACACACACACACACACACACACACACACACACACACACACACACACACACACACACACACACACACACACACACACACACACACACACACACACACACACACACCAACACAAACAGTCACTCAGACATTCACATGAGCACACAACTCTTGATTTGTCAAACACATTGTATCTAGCTTTACTATAACATTCGGACCATAAGCACTCATCCACTGCCTTACTGTAACCAACATAAGGATCATAAACACTCACTCACCATGCGACTGTAAGGAACATGTGAGTCACTAACACTCACCCACCACGTTATTGTAAGCAACATGTGAGCCATTAACACTCACCCACCACGTTACTGTAACCAACATATGAGTCATAAACACTCACCCACCACGTTACTGTAACCAACATGTGAGTCATAAACACTCACCCACCACGTTACTGTAACCAACATGCGAGTCATAAACACTCACCCACCACGTTACTGTAACCAACATGTGAGTCATAAACACTCACCCACCACGTTATTGTAAGCAACATGTGAGCCATTAACACTCACCAACACGTTACTGTAACCAACATATGAGTCATAAACACTCATAAACATAAAACTGGAGATCAAATCAGTATGGATGTGACTATGGAACATTATTAAGTCTAGGACACAGCGTTGCCTAGAAAATAGTCTTTTGGTCAACTAAAGTTTCTCATAACTTTGATGTAAATTATCTGTCCATGTGCACGTGTACCATCCTAGCAGTCTTCACCTTGTTGTGTTAACAGATTCAAGAAATAATGTTTGTAGCCTATACTATTCCTGGTGCCTTCTTTTCGTCTCACGTATGTTTAGATCTTTGCATTGGTCAGTGTTAAAGGAAGTGACCATCTGTCCGACCACCGCTTGAGCTTGAGCACAACTAGATCTCATACTCTCCCTCAAACGTCTTCGTTTCTAAATCGCAGCAATTATGCAAAATTCACAAACAACGATACTTAAGACTTTCTTCTGACAGTTAGATGACATATGTCACAATCTGAATGACCCACATATGAACTCACGGGGGAACACTACTTGCGTTTTTTAATACTTGCAACTGTTCGCCGCTGATTTCTCTTTTTTCAGCATTACCCTGTGTTTTCAACCAATGATATGTTCTCTCCTCCACACCAGCACTCTTTTAGTTATGAAATCCTGATCTTCAATTTTGGAATGGGGACATACTAAATGGAACTGTGTTGCACGTTTGTTGATTATCAATGCAAATACCGGCAACTAACCCTTCTTCCCCTAGTTTTATAATTGTTATCTAAACATAACGCTTTTAAACTCGTAGGGCATTATCTGCCTTAAAATAATCCATGCTGATATTTTAAGAGAAATCCAAATTTTTTAAGTGTTCCAGGAGACGTTTCCTTGCAAGCTTCTCTAGCGCCTAACTGAGAATGGTGGATAATGAAGCTACTGTGTACTTTAGTAGCTCCTGTGTCCTTTCATTCTGGCATATTGGCACTACATTGGCTGTCTTCCATTCCTTTGACAACTCCTCCTTCTTTAGTGAAGCGCTGAAGTGTTAATGGTCTCAGTCCGCAGCTACATCTTTCAGTCCCCACAAATGCCATTTGTTGTTTACAGTGTACTCATCTATTTGTACTAACCTATTTGAGCCTGCAGAATCGAGCAATAGCTTTTGTACCGCGTTTTTCTAGCCTTTGGCTGTTTAATTAATGCAATGAATCCTAAACTATTTCTTTATTATCCCTTCATTTAAAATTATGAAAGGAGTTAGCGAATATGTATAAAATGTAAGTGATTAATTTTACAGTATAATTAACTTGCTCGGGAAGGAAAATATTGAGGGCCTGTCCGGGAGTTGAACCCGGGACCTCCTGCACCCAAAGCAGGAATCATACCACTAGACCAACAGGCCGTGGATATTTGAGTTTAGTTACGTTATTTAAATCGCCTTTTTAGAATGAAATATGCCAATTGAAATTACCAGAGCTTGTCCGGGATTCGAATCCGGGATGCGAGTATTTAAAGCAAGCGATGTTTTTCTTGAGCAAAGCATAATTTTCAACCTGCGATCAATCAACTGGTAAACATTGCACACTTCCTTGTCGTTTGTAGGGAATCTACCTCTATTTAATTACGTGTTCCAACTCTGTTGTTTTTCTCCTGATGTGGCTGTGCAGCTATTTAGGTTGACTCTTTGCCTTGCTTGCTAAGTCATTTTCATATTGTCCTGCCTCTCTTCTCTCCCTGACGTATTAATTTTTGGCACTCTGGTATTTTTCTCTGCTCACAAGTGTCCTGATATTTCTATAGTTTCTCCGCACCCCTTGTATATTGTTGTTTTGCTACTTTATATCACATCTCTGATGTAAACATGGGATTCTCATCTGCATTTCGTTTCTTTCCTTTCGGGCCTGGGCAAACTTGTCTGCTGCCTCCTTACACTTCTGGGTGATGTAGTCCATCATCTTGTCCCGTCTTTCCCCTGAACTTTCCCATGTTATATCTGTTAGGATTTTTTTTTATCTCCTCATAATTTCTCTTTCGGAATGCCAGCCTTTTGTTTTCAGGTCTCTTCCTTGAGTTCATTAACCCTTCTTCGACCAAATACTTAAACGTGTTTACACTGAGGTCGCTCATTCCTACTGAGGCCTCGAAACCGATTTCTCATAAGTCAGAGTCGTTCAGAGTGAAGACTAGGTCGAATCTCGCTGATTATCTTTTCCTCTCATTCTTGTGGGTCCCCTGACATGCTGGGTTAAAACGTTTTGTCGCCATCTCCAATAGTTTAGATCTCCATGTTTCCTCACCTCCGTGTGGTTCTTTGTTCTCCCAGTCTATCCTTCCGTGATTGAAGTCCCTCATGATGAGTAGTTGGGATCAGTTTCTACAGACAGCAGTGGCTGCCATCTCAGTTATGGTGTTGACTCCCATAATGTTTCTGTCATACTCTTGCCTGGGTCTTCTGTCATTTGGTGGTGGGTTATATATCACCGCTACTACTACTCTTGGTCCTCCCATCGTCATGGTGCCTGTAATGTAGTCTCTGGAGTGTGTGTGTGTGTGTGTGCTCACCTAATTGTTCTCACCTAATTGTGCTTGCGGGAGTTGAGATCTGGCTCTTTGGTCCCGCCTCTCAATGGTCAATTAACTAATGTACAGGTTCCTGGGCCTACTGGACTCTATCATATCTACACTTAAAGCTGTGTATGGAGTCAGCCTCCACCACATCACTTCCTAATGCATTCCATTTGTCTACTACTCTCACACTGAAAATTCTTTCTAACGTCTCTATGGGTCATTTGGGCACTCAGTTTCCACCTGTGTCCCCTAGTGCGTGTGCCCCTTGTGATAAAAAGTCTGTCTTTATCTACCCTATCAATTCCTCTGAGAATCTTGTATGTGGGGGTCATATCCCTCTAACTCTTCTGTCTCTCAGTGACGTGAGGTTTAATTCCCGTAGTCTCTCCTCGTAGCTCATACCCCTCAGTTCGGGTACTAGTCTGGTAGCAAACCTTTGAACCTTTTCCAGTTTAGTCTTATGCTTGACTAGATATGGACTCCATGCAGGGGCCGCATACTCCTTGATTGGTCTGATATATGTGGTATTGTTACGAACCCGGATCCAGCGTCCGAACACGGAGCAGTAACGACCACGCCATCTGTGGGTCACCTCCCGAAACCCCCGCCAAACGGACGACGACACCTGGTGAGGACAAGGTGTACCAGCCACAAGGGCCAGTTTCCAGTCCTGTGCAGCTCACAACACAGCCGCCACTGACCTCTGGTGAGGTGGTGCTCCGACGACAGCGCCATCTATGGACTGGATACGTCAGGTGTTTGTGCCCGAGCCCGTAAGTGAGGTGTTTTAGTGTCCCAGTTATTGATGACGTGTCTGCTTACAGAGCCGACCTGGGACTGCTGTGATGGAAGTGGAGTCAGTCTACCCGAGGCAGCCAGTCTCCATACCTTGAACCTTGCTGCAGCTGTTGTGAAGGCGTCCCCCCGGAAGAACACTGTGGTGTGTTAGCCTGCCAGTGGAGTGGCAGTAAAAGGATTTACCCGGGACCGACTGTTGGAGACGATCATCCACTGGGGTACTGAAGACAGGAGAGTGATTTGTGGTGTCACACGAGGCTCCTGTCTAGGGCGTTCCCCTTTTATCGTTCGTGGAGTGGCCGTACCAGCCTTGTTGGCTCAGAACCTGCCAGCAGACCAGCTGGACGTGTGGTTGACGGCCTCCACGGCGGTGCCCCCAGTGGACGTGTGTTTTGGCTGACCTGTGGCCAGGGTAGGCTCAGCTTCTTTGAAGAATTCGTTGTGTGGCCACGAAGAAAGCACCAAGGACTCAGCGCCTAGCTTATGGATCCAGAGTCTTCAGCAGAAGACTACATTGTGAAGAATCCCCTTGTCAAGTGTTAATATCCCTCCCCCTTGTGCACTCTTTTATTTTATATATTTAATTGGTGATGGTGAAAATTATAATGTTAAGTTCTTAGCTTTCTTTCCCTACTCCCTTTAAGTTACTTGCGTCACGGATCTCATCCCTTGATAGCCACTACTGGCTTGGGAACGGATATATATATCTGACTCTAACAACATCAGAGTGAGAACCCCGTTGTGTCCCGAGAGGGTCGTAACAGATATATAATGTTCTGAAAGATTCCTTACACAATTTTGTAAAGGCCGTTCTTATGTTAGCCAACCTAGCATATGCCGCTGATATTAATCCCAGGTCTTTTTCTCTCTGACTCTGGAAGTATTTCATCTTCCAAAAGATACCTTGTATCTGGTCTCCTGCTCCCTACACTTATCTTCATTACATTACATTTGCTTGGGTTAAATTCTAACAACCATTTGTTCGATCATTCCTGCAGTTTGTCCAGGTCTTCTTGAAGCCTCAAGCTGTCCTCCTTTGTCTTATTCCTTCTCATAATTTTGGCTTGCAGGGTGGAGCATCGTCAGCAAACATTGAGAGGAATAAGTCTATACCCTCCGGGAGATCATTTACGTATATCAAAAACAGGTTAGGTCTGAGTACAGAGCCCTGTGGGACTCCACTGGTGACTTCACGGCAATCTGTGGTCTCGTCCCTCACTGTAACTCTCTGCTTCCTATTGCTTAGGAACTCCCTTTTACACAGCCTGTTACTCCTGCCTGTCTATCCAGCATATGTACCAGCCTCTTATGGGGTACTGTGTCAAAGGCTTTCCGACATTCCAAGCAAATGCAGTCCGCCCTGCTTTCCTTTTCTTACCTGGTTGTAGAATTATTAAGGAGGCATATCTTTAAAAAATGCAATGAATGAAAACTGGTTCGATTTCAATCAAAGGTCTTTGACTAGCTGTATATAAAAAGGGCTTCAACTGGTCCGAGTCTCAGCATCGTAGCCTCAACAGGAAGGAAGAATACAATATTTAATAATGTGTCAAAAAAATTTCAAAATAATAAGAAATTAACATCAAACACAAGTGACAACTGAAATCATGTCTATGACTCTCAGCTATCAGAATAGCATATAATAACACATATAATGATTAGTTTTATCCAAAAAATGTAAAAAAATTGATTTTTTAAATTTTTTGACAATTTGCATGAAACGTGTACACCTGACTGCACGTAAGCCTATCTGAAAGGGTGCCAATTTTGAAGGAAATTGGTTGATGTCAACCTCAGCCACAGGTTGCAACACCTTTGACTTCATTACTTTTCAAGTTACATTAAAGTGACTCTACTCTTTTATTTTGAATTATATTTACATGAAACTTACATGTTGCATGTTGATTTTGTGTCTACAATTTGTTAAACCTCTTTTTTCTTAAGTTCATTTATTGATTTTATAAATAGCTATAAACATGATATATTTGCATAATTTTGTTGGGAACTTTGACTCATTGTATCAGAAAAACTAAACATTTGAAATCATTCAATTGATTTCATTTGAAAGTTGTGGTTCTAGTGTATTTTTGAAAATATGTAAAATTCGTTGAGATTTTTACAATTTTTTACCTAACTTTCTAATTAGGCTGCGATACTGAAACTTGACGTAGTTGCAGCCCTTTTCATTTACAACTATTCCACAAAGTTTGGTTGACATGGATCAACTTTTAATATTCTAAGTTACGCAACCTGACGCCTGGCAGCTGAGAGGACAGCGCTTCGGATTCGAAGTCCTGAGATTCTGGGTTCGATCCCCAGTGGAGGCGAATACCAAAAGGCGAAAAGTTTGTTTCGCATTGAAGCCCCTGTTACCAAGCAGTAAATAGGTACCTGTGAGTTAGACAGCTGCTACGGGCTGCTTCCTGGGGGATGTGTAACAAAAAAGAGGCCTGGTCGAGGACCGGGCCGCGGGGACGCTAATCCCCGAAATCTTCTCAAGATAAACCTTATGCCAGTAAGGCAAGATTTACCCTCCCTGAATCCATGTTGCCAGTTTGTCACGAAGTCCCTTCTCTTCAGATGTGTTACTAGGTTTTTTCTCAGGATCTTCTCCATCACCTTGCATGGTATACAAGTTAAGGACACTGGCTTGTAGCTCAGTGCCTCTTGTCTGTCACCCTTTTTGTATACTGGGACTATATTAGCTGTCTTCCATATTTCTGGTATGTCTCCTGTCTCCGGTGAGCTACTATACACTATGGAGAGTGACAAGCAAAATGCCTCTACGCACTCTTTCAATACCCATGATGAGGTTCCGTCTGGACCAACAGCCATTCTCACATCCAGATCCAACAGGTATCTCTTGACCTCATCTCTTGTAATTTCTAACCCTGCCAAGACCGCCTGATTTACTGCCACCTCTCTTAGCCCAGTGACCTCACTTCGTTCCTGGAACCTCTTGTTGCGTTCTTTACACATCTCCTTGTTATTCTCTGTATACCTGTCCTCATTCATTCTAAGTTTCATCGCCAGTTATTTCACTGTTGTTTTCCTTCTGGTATCACTGTGCAGCAACTTTGGTTCGGTCTTGACTTTGTTTGCTATATCATTTTCATAATTTTTATCTACTCTTCTCACACTAACATACTCATTCCTGGTTCTCTGGTATCTCTCTCTGCTTTCTGGTGTTCTGTTATTTCGGAAGTTCCTCCACGCACATTTGTTCAGTTCCTTTGCTTCCATACATGCCCTACTAAGTCATGAATTCTTCTTTTGTTTCTCGGAATTTCCTTTTTTTGGCCGGGATAAACCTGTTTACTGCCTCCTGATACTTTTGGGTGACATAGTCCATCATGTCTTGTACAGACTTAGCTCCGAGTTCTGTGTCCCATGGTATATCCTTCAGGAAACTTCTTATGTCCTCATGAATCTCATTTCGACACACCAGCCTTTTGTTTCATAGTTCTTTTTTGGGGGGAGATAAATCCTAGCTCTACCAGGTATTCAAAGATCAATACACTGTGATCATTCATTTCCAAGGGTGCTTCCAACTTAACTTTCCTTATATCCCACTCATTTAAGGGTAAATATCAGATCAAGCATGGCTGGTTCGACTTCCCCTCTCATTTTTGTCGGTCCCTTGATGTGTTGGCTTGGAAAGTTTTTTGTTGCCACGTCCAGCAGCTTAGCTCTCTATGTGTCTGGTCCTCCATGTGTGTCCTCCATGTTCTCCCAATCTATCTTCCTGTGGTTGAAGTCTTCCATGATTTATAGTCCAGATCCATTCCTGTTAGAGACAGAAGTTGATCTCACTGTTATGTTAATGGTGGCCATGGTGTTTCTATCATATTCCTGTCTGGGTCGTCTGTCATTTGGTGGGGGGTTATATATGACTATAACTATAATTTTTTGTCCTCCAGTTGCTATGGTACCTGTTATGTAGTCACTGAAACCTTCACAGAGCTGAATAACCGTCTCTTCAAACCTCCAGCCTTTTGGGAGCCAAACCTCCAAACCAGCAGGGCTACACCATCACCTCCTTCTCCTTCTCTCTCTTTCCTCGCAACACGGTAGTACTGTGGAAACACTGCATTTGTTATTGTTTTCGTTAGCTTTGTTTTTGTGAGAGCTATTATGTCTGGATTTTCATCTTGTGCTCATTCTCCAAGCTCACTTGTTTTATTTGTAATCTCATCTGTGTTAGTGTACATTACCTTGAGACTCACTTTCTTCTGTTCCTTCTCATGTCCCTTTCGTTATGAGGATTTGTGAGATGGATACTAGGATCTCAGAGGATTCTAGGGTGAGGGATGGTGGGAGAAGTGAAGGGTAGACAGCGAGGGTATGAGATGAAGATGTTGGGGGGGGGGAGAAAAGGGAGAGAAATGGGGGAGAAGGAATATGATAGGAGTGGGGGATGGGAAGTAGGGTGTCTATGGGGTGAGGGGTGGAGGGAGGGTTGGCTGAGCATTTGAGTGGAGGCAGAGATGGTTCGGGGTAGGGGCGAGGAGGTCTATGCAGAGGAGGGTGGTAGAGTGGCCCTCCCCTCTTGTGTTACTTGGTTTCTGGTTGTAGGTTCCCTATTAATCTCAAAGGATGTTACGTTGGGGGCTGCAATTTCCTGGTTTTCTCCTCTCACCCTGTGCTGCTTCCTTGCTTCTGCTGCCTAGGTGCTTCTCCCTGCCATGTTTGTCCACTTTGGTCTGCTAAAATTTCTCTGGTGATGGTCTGGTTGTGAAAGAGATTATATGTTCCTTGATGGAGCCCCTGTTGTTTATTCATTGTTAATCGCCTGGAAAGAGACGTTGTTGTTGTCTTGCCTATATACTGAGTTCTTTGAGGCTTACAGTCCCCAAGTGCGCATTGAAAGGCATAGACGACGTTGGTCTCTTTGAAGGCGTTCTGCTTGGTATCTGGAGAGTTTTTCATGAGTAGGTTGGCCGTTTTTTGTTTTGTTTTATAATACATTGTCAATTGTATTTTCAGATTTTTGTCTGTAGGGATATCGTTCCTATCAACAATATCTTTCAGGACCCTTTACTCTGTTTTATGAGCCGTTGAAAAGAAGTTCCTGTAAAATAGTCTAATAGGGGGGTACAAGTGTTGTGTTGTATGACTCTTCAGAGGTTGCATGGTGTTTCACTTTTTTTTTTTTTTTTTTTTTTAGATATATACAAGAGTTGTTACATTCTTGTACAGCCACTAGTACGCGTAGCGTTTCGGGCAGGTCCCTGGAATACGATCCCCTGCCGCGAAGAATCGTTTTTTCATCCAAGTACACATTTTACTGTTACGTTAAACAGAGGCTACAGTTAAGGAATTGCGCCCAGTAAATCCTCCCCGGCCAGGATACGAACCCATGACATAGCGCTCGCGGAACGCCACGCGAGTGTCTTACCACTACACCACGGAGACTTTTTATTTATGATGTCTTCAACGAAACCTTTAGAGAAGCCGTTGTTGACTAGGACCTGCCTTACCCTACAGAGTTTTTCATGGACTTGCTTCCAATCTGAGCTGTGGCTGAGAGCACGGTCGATGTAAGCGTTGACAACACTCCTCTTGTACCTGTCTGGGCAGTCGCTATTGGCATTGAGGCACATTCCTAGGTTGATTTCCTTAGTGTAGACTGCAGCGTGGAAGCCTCCGCTCTTTTCTGTGACTGTTACATCCCATTATTCTCCATCTCATAAGTGAATCTTAACACAGAATTCCGCTCAAATGCCTCCATCAACTGCTGCAAAAATCTGGCATCAGGTATCTGCGTAAAAATGTCGTCGACATACTTGCAGTATATGGCGGGTTTCAAGCCCATGTCAACTAAGACCCTCTGCTTGATGGTGCCCATGTAGAAGTTCGCAAACAGAACACCTAGGGGAGAACCCATGGCGACCCATCTACTTGCCTATACATGTGCCCATCTGGGCTCGAGAAGGGTGCCTCTTTAGTGCAGGATTGAAGTAGTTTCCTCAGTGTGTTTTCTTGCATGTCAGGAGGAGTGCAAGCTTGATCACGATACACTCTGTCTGCTATCATCCCAATTGTTTCGTCCACCTGCACATTGGTAAATAGTGACTCGACATCCAACGAGGCACACATCCCTGTAACCTGCGCTCCCCGCAGTAGGTCAACTAATTCCTTGGGAGACTTCAGGCTGAAATCACAAGGTACGTAAGGAGTCAGCAATGTAATAGGCATTATATATATATATATATATATATATATATATATATATATATATATATATATATATATATATATATATATATATATATATTATATATATATATATATATATATATATATATATATATATATATATATATATATATTATTAAATATGACCGAAAAAGTAAAATTAATAATTCTAACACGAATTTTCTCAATCTTTCTTACGTTTCTTTTCACTGTTGATGGTAATTCAAAGATCAATTCTCCAAAATTCATTTTTATTTCTAGTCTGACGCGACACTTGAGCGCGTTTCGTAAAACTTATTACATTTTCAAAGCCTTTAGTTTACAAACACACAACTGAAACTGAATAGAGCTTACACATCTTCGAGTTTATATCTACATTTGGGTGAGGTGGATGAGGTGAAAACAAACTTTCAACAATGGGTATTGAATGGGTATTAAATTCAAACACAAGACAGAACACGAAACAATGGGTATTGAATGGGTATTAAATTCAAACACAAGACAGAACACGAAACAATAGGTATTGAATGGAAAAAATTGTAGAAAGCCTATTGGTCCATATTTCTTGATGCTTCTATATTGGAGCGGAGTTTTGAAGTGGGTAGAATATAGCAGTGCATTAATTGGCTGTTGATTGCTGGTGTTGACTTCTTGATGTGTAGTGCCTCGCAGACGTCAAGCCGCCTGCTATCGCTGTATCTATCGATGATTTCTGTGTTGTTTGCTAAGATTTCTCTGGTGATGGTTTGCTTGTGGGAAGAGATTATATGTTCCTTAATGGTGCCCTGTTGCTTATGCATCGTTAAATGCCTGCAAAGAGATGTTGTTGTCTTGCCTATATACTGGGTTTTTTGAGGCTTACAGTCCCCAAGAGGGCATTTGAAGGCATAGACGACGTTGGTCTCTTTTAAAGCGTTCTGCTTTGTGTCTGGAGAGTTTCTCATGAGTAGGCTGACCGTTTTTCTGGTTTTATAGTAAATCGTCAGTTGTATCTTCTGATTTTTGTCTGTAGGGATAACGTTTCTACTGACAATATCTTTCAGGACCCTTTCCTCCGTTTTATGGGCTGTGGAAAAGAAGTTCCTGTAAAATAGTCTAATAGGGGTATAGGTGTTGTGTTAGTTGTCTCTTCAGAGGTTGCATGGCATTTCACTTTCCTTCTTATGATGTCTTCCACGAAACCATTGGAGAAGCCGTTGTTGACTACGACCTGCCTTACCCTACAGAGTTCTTCGTCGACTTGCTTCCATTCTGAGCTGTGGCTGAGGGCACAGTCGACATAAGCGTTAACAACACTCCTCTTGTCCCTGGCCGGGCAGTCACTGTTGGCATTCAGGCACATTCCTATGTTTGTTTCCTTAGTGTAGACTGCAGTGTGGAAAACTCCGCTCCTTTCCATGACTGTTACATCTAGAGAGGGCAGCTTCCCATCCTTCTCCATCTCGTAAGTGAAACGCAACACAGAATTCTGCTCAAATGCCTCCTTCAGCTCCTGCAGATGTCTGACATCAAGTACCTGTGTAAAAATGTCGTCAACATACCTGCAGTATATGGCCGGTTTCAAGTTCATGTCGACTAAGACTTTTTGCTCGATGGTACCCATGTAGAAGTTTGCAAACAGGACACCTAGGGGAGAACCCATGGCGACCCCATGTACTTGTTTATACATGTGTCCATCCGGGCTCAAGAATAGTGCCTCTTTAGTACAAGCTTGGAGTAGTTTCCTTAGACTGTTTTCTGGTATGTCAAGAGGAGTACAGGCCGGATCACGGTACACTCTGTCGGCTATCATCCCGATTGTTTCATCCACAGGTACGTTGGTAAACTGAGATTCTACGTCCAACGAGGCTCTTATCCCTGTGGCCCGTGTTCCCCGCAGCAAGTCAACAAATTCCTTTGGAGACTTCAGGCTGAAGGCGCAAGGGACATAAGGAGTCAGCAAGCCGTTGAGTCGTTTCGCCAGTCTGTACGTGGGTGTGGGTATCTGGCTGATGATTGGCCGAAGTGGGTTTCCAGGCTTGTGTGTCTTGACATTTCCATACGCATATCCAGGTTTATATTCCCCAATAATCTTTGGCAGGTGGAGTCCAGATTTCTTGGCGTTCACAGTTTCGATCAATTTGTTGACCATTTATGAGGAAAATATGGTGGAGTGTACTTCTGCCACAGTCGACCAACTTAATATTTTTCATCAACCGGCGAGAATATTTGTCGCTGGATTCAGCAATTCTAGGAAAACTAGTCTGGTGGTAAATTTATGTGTTAAATACCACGGGAAATTCTCAAAAATTATAGTGTCAACTGCAAATAATACTGAACATCCTCTTTCAAACAACCTCATTTTGCGAAACAAGTTTGCACTCTCCCAAGGACTGATTAACCCTTTAGAGTATACGAATCCTTTTTCAAATGAGTCAGTTTTGTATTTAATTGATGACTGTTACGAACCAGAATTCCTCGCCCGAGCAAGGAGCAGTGAAGTCCACGCCATCTGTGAGTCCGCTCCCGAAAACCCCACAACATGGACATCACCACCTAGTGGTGACAGGATATGCCGGCAATAGGCGCTGGATTCCTGTCCTAGTCGACTCGTGAAGTAGCCGCTGCTGACCTCTGGTGAGGTGATGCTTAGACAGTGAACGCCATCTATGGAGCGAAGAGGTGGACGTTTGTGTCTAAGCTAGTAAGTGAAGTTTCCTAGTGGTCCCATGTAGTGTCCCAGTACTGATGATGTGTCTGCTTTCACAGAGTCAATCTAGGATGGCTGTGATAAACTGTGAATCAGTCTTCCCAAGGCAGCCTAGGTTTCTTCACCAGTCTGCTTTGTAGAAGCTGTGACCTACCCCCGGACGAACTCTGCTGAGTGTGTACTTGCCTGCCTGAGGAGTGGCAGCGACGGGAATCGCCGTATCTGGGCTGGCTGGTGGAAGAGACTACCCACTGCGGTGCCGACCGAGGAGAGTGACCAGCGAGTCACACGAGGCTCCTGCCTAGAGCTCGCAACCCTAGTATTAGTCGTGGAGTGGCCTAACAGCGCGGCTGATTGGTACCTGCCAGCTACAGGCTGGACTGTGGTTGTAGGCCATGTAAGTTGTAGAAAATAGAATATTTTTCTAATAAAAGATATAATCCTATAAAAAACCTTTAATCACTATAAATTATTTCCCCCATCTCTTTCCAGAACACTTCCAATCAGAGTGAGGAGGAAACTTAACCAAAAGGCGTCCACCCAACTCACCCCCCACCCCCAAGAAAGGGAGGAGGGGTCAAGACCTTCCCCCACTGATCACTGACGAAGAGACGTCAGAATTCTACTCAGATGAGGACCGGGGGGGGGGTGGAGGGGGCCGAGGAATAAGGGGGGGGGGGTGGAGGGGGCCGAGGAATAAGGGGGGTCTAGTGCTGTAGTATTTAAACGTTATAGCTAGAGTAAGTGAAATATGGCAGGAGCTCACTGTAGACTACAATTATTAACATAATTAACTCATTTTGTGGTTTTTACCTAATAAAGCATTTAATAAATTATTTGATGATTTTTTTTCCCTTGGGGGAGATTTTTAATTTAATACTCCTTAAATACTCCTATATAACCCTCACCAGGAACAAGGTAGGGGGTGGGGGTAGTGCTGTAGTATTTAAATGTGATAGCTAGAGTAAGTGAAATATGGCAGGAGCTCACTGTAGACTACAATTATTAACATAATTAACTATTTTTTGTGGTTTTTACCTAATAAAGTATTTAATAAATTATGTGATTTTTGTTTAACCCTTGGGGTAGTGTTTAAGTAAAGGTGATAGCTGTTGTAAGTGAAATATTGCAGGGTCTCACCGTAGACTACAATTAATAACTGCCACATCTGAGGTGGGTCTATCTGTCACCCCAGCCTCTGAATCCATTGTTTGATAAGTGGGACTCTCTGGCACACCGCCTCTGATTCCATTGTTTTATAAGAGGGTCTATCTGGCACGAAATCCACTATTTGTATGTGTGTGTGTGTGTGTGTGTTTATGTGAGTGTGTGTGTGTGTGTGTGTACTCACCTAATTGTACTCACCTAATTGTGCTTGCGTGGGTTGAGCTTTGGCTCTTTGGTCCCGCCTCTCAACCATCAATCAACTGGTGTACAGATTCCTGAGCCTACTGGGCTCTATCATATCTACATTTGAAACTGTGTATGGAGTCAGCCTCCACCACATCACTTCCTAGTGCATTCCATTTACTAACTACTCTGACATTGAAAAAATTCTTTCTAATATCTCTGTGGCTCATTTGGGCGCTCAGTTTCCACCTGTGTCCCTTTGTGTGTGTGCCCCTTGTGTTAAATAGCCTGTCTTTATCTACCCTATCAATTCCCTTCAGAATCTTGAATGTAGTGATCATGTCCCCCCTAACTCTTCTGTCTTCCAGCGAAGTGAGGTTGAATTCCCGCAGTCTCTCCTCGTAGCTCATACCTCTCAGCTGGAGTACTAGTCTTGTGGCAAATCTTTGAACCTTTTCCAGTTTAGTCTTATCCTTGACTAGATATGGACATCATGCTGGGGCTGCATACTCCAGAATTGGCCTGACATATGTGGTATACAAAGTTCTGAATGATTCTTTACACAAATTTCTGAATGCCGTTCGTATGTTGGCCAGCCTGGCATATGCCGTTGATGTTATCCTCTTGATATGTGCCGCAGGAGACAGGTCTGGCATGATATCAACTCCCAAGTCTTTTTCTTTCTCTGACTCCTGAAGGATTTCCTCTCCCAGATGATACCTTGTATTTGGCCTTCTGCTCCTTACACCTATCTTCATTACATTACATTTGGTTGGGTTGAACTCAAACAACCACTTGTTCGACCATTCCTTCAGTTTGTCTAGGTCTTCTTGAAGTCTCAAACAGTCCTCTTTGGTCTTAATCCTTCTCATAATTTTGGCATCATCCGCAAACATTGAGAGAAATGAATCTATACCCTCCGGGAGATCATTTACATATATCAGAAACAAGATAGGACCGAGTACAGAGCCCTGTGGGACTCCACTGGTGACTTCACGCCAATCGGAGGTCTCACCCCTCACCGTAACTCTCTGCTTCCTATTGCTTAGGTACTCCCTTATCCACTAGAGAACCTTACCAGCTACACCTGCCTGTCTCTCCAGCTTATGTACCAGCCTCTTATGCGGTACTGTGTCAAAGGCTTTCCGACAATCCAAGAAAATGCAGTCCGCCTAGCCCTCTCTTTCTTGCTTAATCTGTATCACCTGGTCATAGAATTCTGTTAAGCCTGTCAGGCAAGATTTACCCTCCCTGAACCCATGTTGTCGATTTGTCACGAAGTCCCTTCTCTCCAGATGTGCTACCACGTTTTTTCTCACGATCTTCTCCATCACCTTGCATGGTATACAAGTCAAGGATACTGGCCTGTAGTTCAGTGCCTCTTGCCTGTCGCCCTTTTTGTATATTGGGACCACATTCGCTGTCTTCCATATTTCTGGTAGGTCTCCCGTCTCCAGTGACCTACTATACACTATGGAGAGTGGCAAGCAAAGTGCCTCTGCACACTCTTTCAGTACCCATGGCGAGATCCCGTCTGGACCAACAGCTTTTCTAACATCCAGATCCAGCAGGTGTCTCTTGACCTCCTCTCTCGTAATTTCAAACTCTTCCAAGGCCGCCTTGTTTACGTCCCTTTCTCCTAGCACAGTGACTTCACCTTGTTCTGTTGTGAAGACCTCTTGGAACCTCTTGTTGAGTTCATCACACACCTCTTTGTCATTCTCTGTATACTTGTCCTCGCCTGTTCTAAGTTTCACTACATGTTCATTCACTGTTGTTTTCCTTCTGATGTGACTGTGGAGTAGCTTTGGTTCGGTCTTAGCTTTGTTTGCTATATCTTTTTCATAACTTTTCTCTGCTTCTCTTCTCACCCTGACATACTCATTCCTGGTTCTCTGGTATCTCTCTCTGCTTTCTGGTGTTCTGTTATTCCGGAAGTTCCTCCATGCCCTTTTGTTCAGTTTCTTTGCTTCCATACATGCCCTATTATACCATGGATTCTTCTTTTGTTTCTCGGATTTTTCCTTTTGGGCCAGGATGTATCTGCTTACTGCCTCCAGACTCATTTGGGTGACATAGTCCATTATATCTTGTACAGACTTAGCTCTGGGGACTGTGTCCCAAGGTATTTAACTTAGGAACCTTCTCATCTCCTCATAATTTCCCTTTCGGTATGCCAGCCTTTTGTTTCCTAGTTCTTTTTCAGGGTGGATAATTCCGAGCTCTACCAGGTACTCAAAGTTCAATACACTGTGATCACTCATTCCCAAGGGTGCTTCCATCTTGACTTCCCTTATATCCCACTCATTTAGGGTAAATATCAGATCAAGCATTGCTGGTTCATCCTCTCCTCTCATTTTTATTGGATCCCTGATGTGCTGGCTTAGAAAGTTTCTTGTTGCCACGTCCAGCAGCTTAGCTCTCCATGTTTCTGGTCCTCCATGCGGGTCTCTGTTCTCCCAATCTATCTTCCCATGGTTGAAGTCTCCCATGATTAGTAGTCCAGATCCATTCCTGCTAGCAATAGAAGCTGCTCTCTCTATTATGTTAATGGTGGCCATATTGTTTCTATCATATTCCTGTCTGGGTCTTCTGTCATTTGGTGGTGGATTATATATGACTACGACTATAATTTTTTGCCCTCCAGTTGTTATTGTTCCTATTATGTAGTCACTGAAACCTTTACATCCCTGAACAATCAACTCCTCAAAATCCCAGCCTTTTCTTACCAGCAGAGCCACACCACCACCACCTCTTCCTTCTCTCTCTTTCCTCATAATATAATAGTCCTGTGGGAACACTGCATTTGTTATTGTTTTCGTCAGCTTTGTTTCTGTGAGAGCTATTATGTCTGGGGTTTCCTCTAGTACCAATTCTCCAAGTTCATTTGCCTTATTTGTAATACCATCTATGTTAGTGTACATTGCCTTGAGGCTCACTTTCTTCTTTCCCTTCTCAAATCTCCTCCTTCGTGAATGTTCTGCTGGTGGAGGAAGCTGTGTCATGGGTGTGAGGATTTGTGAGGTGGATGCCAGGGTTGCAGAGGATACTGGGATGAGGGGTGGGGGGTCAAGTGAAGGGGGAAGGACAGGGAGGGTATGGGGTGAACGGGGCGGGAGGACAGGAAGGAAAGGGGGGGTTTTCTATGCAGAGGATGGTGGTGGGGTTGCCCTCCCCGCTCGTGTTACTGGGTAGATGGTTGTGGGTTCCCCCCTCGCCTCTGGGGGTGATGTGTTGGGAGCTGTGGTTTCCTGGTTTTCCCCTCTCGCCCTGCGCTTCTTCCTTGCTTCTGCCGCCATGGCCCTCTCCTCCCTCGTCATGTCCCTCTGGAGGAATACTTTTTTTAATTCTCCCACATGTTGCAGGTGGATTTTCTTTGTTAGAATCGTGTCCTTTGTGTTCTCGTTTGAAAACACTATCTCTAACACGCGGTCTCGGTCTTTTTTGTACCAGCCTAACCTGAAAACCTTCTCAATGCTATGCTCAGCCCCTTCCATGTCTAGTGCCTTCAGTATTTCATTCACTGCCGCTTTGTCCTTATCATTCCACTCTTTCCTATTAGAGCCTTCCTGCTCTTTAATACCTACAGCTACCACTGCTGTGTGTGTTTGTGTGTGTGTTTGTGTGTGTGTTTGTGTGTGTGTGTGTGTGTGTGTATGTGTGTGTGTGTGTGTGTGTGTGTGTGTGTGTTTGTGTGTGTGTTTGTGTGTGTGTGTGTGTGTGTGTGTGTGTGTGTGTGTGTGTGTGTGTGTGTGTGTGTGCTTGTGTGTGTGTTTGTGTGTGTGTGTGTGTGTGACTCTAGTGAAAATTGTTATTTACTTTAATTCTCTCCATAACTTGAAGTATTTTTTTCATTTCTTTACTGACTTGTTCAGTAGATTGTAAAGTTGTTCTCTCCTTTGTTGTTTCTATTTTCCATACATCCATTCTTTCCTGTGAGCAAGTGTAGTTCCTCCCGCTTGCTGGTGAAGCCTCTTGTTAGCAACTGTAACGTCTGTGGGCAAGTGTAAACTCTTTGTTAGTAAGTGTAAACTCTTTGTCAGTAAGTGTAAACTCTTTGTCAGTAAGTGTAAACTCTTTGTCAGTAAGTGTAAACTCTTTGTCAGTAAGTGTAAACTCTTTGTCAGTAAGTGTAAACTCTTTGTAAGTAAGTGTAAACTCTTTGTTAGTAAGTGTAAACTCTTTGTCAGTAAGTGTAAACTCTTTGTCAGTAAGTGTAAACTCTTTGTAAGTAAGTGTAAACACTTTGTCAGTAAGTGTAAACTCTTTGTCAGTAAGTGTAAACTCTTTGTCAGTAAGTGTAAACTCTTTGTCAGTAAGTGTAAACTCTTTGTCAGTAAGTGTAAACTCTTTGTCAGTAAGTGTAAACTCTTTGTAAGTAAGTGTAAACTCTTTGTTAGTAAGTGTAAACTCTTTGTCAGTAAGTGTAAACTCTTTATAAGTAAGTGTAAACTCTTTGTTAGTAAGTGTAAACTCTTTGTTAGTATGTGTAAACTCTTTGTTAGTAAGTGTAAACTCTTTGTTAGTAAGTGTAAACTCTTTGTTAGTATGAGTAAACTCTTTGTTAGTAAGTGTAAACTATTTGTTAGTATGTGTAAACTCTTTGTTAGTAAGTGTAAACTCTTTGTTAGTACGTGTAAACTCTTTGTTAGTAAGTGTAAACTCTTTGTTAGTAAGTAAACTCTCTGTTAGCATGTGTAAACTTTTTGTTAGTTAATGTAAACTATTTGTTAGTAAGTGTAAGCTCTTTGTTAGTAAATGTAAGCTCTTTGTTAGTAAATGTAAGCTCTTTGTTAGTAAATGTAAATTCTTTGTTAGTAAATATAAACTCCTTGTTAGTATGTGTAAACTATTTGTTAGTAAGTGTAAACTCCTTGTTAGTAAGTGTAAACTATTTGTTTGTAAATATAAATTCTTTGTTACTAAGAGTAAACTCTTTGTTAGTATGGATAAACTCTTTATTAGTAAGAGTAAACTCTTAGTAAGTGTACCCCGTCATGTGAGCTAGTGTAACCCAGTTTATAGTAAAGCTCTTCTTGTCAGCCAGCGTAATTTTCTGTTAGTGAAAATAGCTCCAGGTTAGCCAGTCTAACTCCTTGTAAGAACGTTAATCATCATGATAGAAAGTATATTGTAATGTGAGCAACATCATTTCTATGAGTTCACAGGTACTCATAGAGACTCAGAAACACTGAAACATTCGAAGACGCACTCTCAGGTACTCTAGCAAAGACAATCCGAAATACACACTCACAGAAATACTCACATAGACGGTCAAAGAAGCACTCAGAGGCACTTATAGAAACATTCACACAACGTCACAAAAAGGTACTGATTTACATTCATTGCATTCATGCAAGAAAATTCTTGCATGAAAATAGGTATTCAAAGAGACTATCACAGAGGTACTTAAAGAGGCTCTCACAGAGGTACTCAAAGAGGCTCTCAAAGAGGCTCTCACAGAGGTACTAAAAGAGGCTCTCTCAGAGGTACTCAAAGAGATACTGACATTGGAACTCATGAAGGAGTGAGTGAGACACTCAGAGAGACAATCAGAGATACTAGGAGACACTCAAAGAGAAAGTCATAGAGACAATCACAGAGACACTCACAAATAAACTCACAGAAACACTAAAAGACACTCACGTAGGAACTCGCATATATTCTTTCACAGGTAATCATAAAGGCACTCACAGAGACACTCACGGAAATACTCACAAAGTTACCAAGATGCTTACAGAGACACATTAGGTTTTACAGTCACTTACAAAGGCTCACAGAGACACTCTCACGAAGACACTCACAAAGGTATTCACAGAGACACTCATAAAGACACCCTGACTGACACAGATACACCCACATAGACACTGAGTGGTTTACAACGCGACAAAAGAACTTACAAAGACTCTCTCTGAGACACATAAAGAAAAAAATGACACTCACAGAGACACAGGAACACTCACAGAAAAGACACAGGGTCTCTCACACAGACACTAGGACACTCACAGAGACACAATGACACTCACAGAGACATAGGGACACTCACAGAGACACAGGGACACTCACAGAGGCACAGGGACACTCACAGAGACACAGGGACACTCACAGAGGCACAATGACACTCACAGAGACATAGGGACACTCACAGAGACACAGGGACACTCACAGAGGCACAGGGACACTCACAGAGACACAGGGAAACTCACAGAGGCACAGGGACACTCACAGAGGCACAGGGACACTCACAGAGGCACAGGGACATTCACAGAGACACAAGGACACTCGCACAGACACAGGGACCCTCACAGCGACAGTGACACTCACAGATGGTACGGGACACTCATAGAGGCACAGGGACACTCACAGAGACACAGTGACACTCACAGAGGCACAGGGACACTCACAGAGGCACAGGGACACTCACAGAGACACAGGGACATTCACAGAGGCACAGGGACACTCACAGAGACACAGGGACACTCACAGAGGCACAAGGACACTCACAGAGGCACAAGGACACTCGCACAGACACAGGGACCCTCACAGCGACAGTGACACTCACAGATGGTACGGGACACTCACAGAGGCACAGGGACACTCACAGACACTGGGACACTCACACAGACACTGGGAAACTCAGAGACACTGAGACACTTACTGACACGGGGACACTCACAGACACACTAAACACTCACAGAGAGATTTTAAAAGACACTTACTGAGGCACTCACAAACAATCATAAAGACACTCACAGTGTTAGTCAGACACTCATTGTGACACTCACATAAACGCTTACATAATTACTCAAACAGGCGCTCATAGACAAACTAATACAGGCGCTCATAGACAAACTAATACAGGCGCTCATAGACAAACTAATACAGGCGCTCATAGACAAACTAATACAGGCGCTCATAAACAAACTAATACAGGCGCTCATAGACAAACTAATACAGGCGCTCATAAACAAACTAATACAGGCGCTCATAGACAAACTAATACAGGCGCTCATAGACAAACTAATACAGGCGTTCATAAACAAACTAATACAGGCGCTCATAGACAAACTAATACAGGCGCTCATAAACAAACTAATACAGGTGCTCATAGACAAACTAATACAGGCGCCCATAGACAAACTAATACAGGCGCTCATAGACAAACTAATACAGGCGCTCATAGACAAACTAATACAGGCGCCCATAGACAAATTAATACAGGCGCTCATAGACAAACTAATACAGGCGCCCATAGACAAACTAATACAGGCGCTCATAGACAAACTAATACAGGCGCTCATAGACAAACTAATACAGGTGCTCATAGACAAACTAATACAGGAGCTCATAGACAAACTAATACAAGTGCTCATAGACAAACTAATACAGGTGCTCATAGACAAACTAATACAGGCGCTCATAGACAAACTAATACAGGCGCTCATAGACAAACTAATACAGGCGCTCATAGACAAACTAATACAGGTGCTCATAGACAAACTAATACAGGCGCTCATAGACAAACTAATACAAGCGCACATCGACAAACTAAAACAGGCGCTCATAAAAGCAGTCAGACATAAACAGAAACGTAGTGAAACTCCCAAAGACACCCAAATAGGTACTCACAGAGAGACCCACGCAGGTATATTTAGAGGCACTCACAGAAAAACTCAGGAGACACTTTCAGAAATACTCACAGAGACACTTTGGGAGACACTTACATAGGCAATCATAAAGATACAGATGTACTCAAAGATATACTCAGAGAAACACTCACATGGGGATTCACAGATAAATTTACTGAGGTTCTCACAGATAAAATCACAGAAGCCCTGAAAAAAGTAATCTCTCAGAAACTTAGGTAGGCACTCAGACACTCATTCCCACAGGTACTTACAGAGACCCTCAAACACTCACTCCCACAGGTACTCTCAGAGACACTCCCACACGTACTGACAGAGACACTCACACGTTCCCACTCCCACAGGTACTAACAGAGAAACTCCCACACGTACTCAGAGACACTCACACACTCCCACACGTACTCAGAGACACTCACACACTCCCACAGGTACTCTCAGAGACACTCCCAAAGGTACGCTCAGAAACACTCACACACTCCCACAGGTACTCTCAGAGACTCTCACACACTCCCACAGGTACTCTCAGTGACACTCACACTCCCACAGGTACTCTCAGTGACACACACACTCCCACAGGTACTCTCAGTGACACACACACTCCCACAGGTACTCTCAGAGACACACACACTCCCACAGGTACTCTCAGTGACACACACACTCCCACAGGTACTCTCAGTGACACACACACTCCCACAGGTACTCTCAGTGACACACACTCCCACAGGTACTCTCAGTGACACTCACACACTCACACTCCCACAGGTACTCTCAGTGACACTCACACACACACACTCCCACAGGTACTCTCAGTGACACACACACTCCCACAGGTACTCTCAGTGACACACACTCCCACAGGTACTCTCAGAGACACACACACTCCCACAGGTACTCTCAGTGACACACACACTCCCACAGGTACTCTCAGTGACACTCACACTCCCACAGGTACTCTCAGTGACACTCACACACTCACACTCCCACAGGTACTCTCAGTGACACTCACACACACACACTCCCACAGGTACTCTCAGTGACACTCACACACACACACTCCCACAGGTACTCTCAGTGACACACACACTCCCACAGGTACTCTCAGTGACACACACACTCCCACAGGTACTCTCAGAGACACACACACACTCCCACAGGTACTCTCAGTGACATACACACTCTCCCACAGGTACTCTCAGAGACACACACACACTCCCACAGGTACTCTCAGTGACATACACACTCTCCCACAGGTACTCTTAGTGACACTCACACACTCACACTCCCACAGGTACTCTCAGTGACATACACACTCTCCCACAGGTACTCTCAGAGACACACACACACACACACTCCCACAGGTACTCTCAGTGACATACACACTCTCCCACAGGTACTCTCAGAGACACACACACACTCCCACAGGTACTCTCAGTGACACACACACTCCCACAGGTACTCTCAGTGACACACAGACACTCCCAATGTCTGTCAGGGGCTAGTAGCTGAGTGGACAGAGCGCAGGACTTGTAATTCTGTGGCCCGGCCTCGATTCCCGGACCAGATAGAAACAAATGGGCAAAGTTTCTTTCACTCTGATGCCCTTGATACCTAACAGTAAAAATGGTACCTAGAAGATAGTCAGCTGTTAAGGAGCTCCTTCCTGCGTGTGTGTGTAAGGGGGGGGGGGAAATAGTTAGTAGTTATTTACAGTTGATTGACAGTTGAGAGGCGGGCCGAAAGAGCAGAACTCATCCCCTACAAGAAAAATGAGGAGAATACAACTAGGTGAATACTCCCACTGGTACTCACAGAGACACTCATACACACATTTTATATGGATTGCCAGAAAGTCTTTAACACAGTACCACACAAGTGGCTAGTGCTAAAGCTGGAGATGCAGGCAGGAGTGAAAGGGAAGGTACTCCATTGGATAAGGGAGTAACTAAGCAACAGAAGACAGGGAGTCAATGTGAAGGGTGAGGTCTCAGATTGGCAAGGAATCACCAGCGGAGTCCCGAAGGGTTCAGACCTTGGACCTATATTATGTCAGATATATGTAAATGATCTCCCAGAGAGTATAGAATCGTTTCTCTCATTGTCTGATGATGCTGCAAAAATTTTGAGGAGGATTAAAACAGAGGATGATAGTAGGAGAGTGAATGGTCCAACAGATGGCTACTAAAGTTCAACCCGAGTAAATGCAAGGTAATGATATAAGGCGGTGGAAACAGGAGGCCAGACTCAAGATACAAAATAGGAGATGAAGTACTTCATGAAAGGACAGAGAGGATATTGGGACATCTAGGAGTTGACATCACACCAAACCTGTCTCCCGAAGCCCACATAAATAGATTACATCTGCGGCATATGCGAGGCTGGCTAACATCAGAACAGCCTTCAGGAACCTGTGTAAGGAATCTTTCAGAACCTTGTACACCACAAATGTAAGACCAATCCTGAAGTATCTCGGCAATAATGAAGCGTTTATGTGAGTGTCACAGTGAGTGTCTGAGTAACTCTGTGAGTGTCTTTATGAGTGTTTGTCAGCACCTCAGTAAGTGTCTTATTTAATCCCTCGGTGAGTGTTCCCGTGTCTCTGTGAGTGTTCCAGAGTGTCTGTATGAGTGTTCATGTGCCTGTGTACGAACAGACACACGAGATATATCACCAATATATCCCACAGTTTAGTTTAGTAAACTGTTAGTTTACAAATACTAACTTTAATAAATTGTTAGTTTACACATACTAACTTTAATAAATTGTTAGTTTACACATACTAACTTTAATAAATGATTAGTTTAAACATACTAGCAAAGAGTTTACACTTACTTACAAGGAGTTTACTCGTACTGATAAGGAGTTTACTCTTACTGATAAGGAGTTTACACCTACTGACAAAGAGTTTACACATACTGGCTAAGAGTTTACACTTACTAAAAAAAGTTAACACTTACTAAAAAAAGTTTTCAGTTACTGAAAAATAGTTTACACTTACTGAAAAATAGTTTACACTTACTGAAAAACAGTTTACATTTAATAACAAGTAGTTTACAATTACTAAGAGTTTACAATTACGAATACAGAGTTTACAATTACGAATACAGAGTTTACAATTACTAAGAAAGAGTTTACACCTACTACGAAAGAGTTTACACCTACTAAGAAAGAGTTTACACCTACTAAGAAAGAGTTTACACCTACTAAGAAAATGTTTACACCTACCAAGAAAATGTTTACACCTACTAAGAAAATGTTTACACATATTAACAAAGAGTTTACACATATTAACAAAGAGTTTACACATATTAACAAAGAGATTACACTTACTAACAAATAGTTTACACTTACTAACAAAGAGTACACCTACTACCAAAGAGTTTACACCTACTACCAAAGAGTTTACACCTACAAACAAAGAGTTTACTTTTACTAACAAAGTGTTTACACTTACTAACAAAGAGTTTACACTTGCCCACAGACGTTACAGTTGCTACCAAGAGGCTTCACCAGCAAGCGGGAGGAACTACACTTGCTCACAGGAAAGAATGGATGTATGGAAAATAGAAACAACAGAGGAGAGAACAACTTTACCATCTACTGAACAAGTCAGTAAGAAAATAAAACAAAAAACAAACCAGACACACACACACACACACACACACACACACACACACACACACACACACACACACACACACACACACACACATATATATATATATATATATATATATATATATATATATATATATATATATATATATATATACATATATATATATATATATATATATATATATATATATATATATATGTATATATATATATATATATATATATATATATATATATATATATATATATATATATACACAGGTACCTGATGTCAGACATCTGCAGGAGCTAAAGGAGGCATTTGAGCAGAGTTCCGTGCTGCGTTTCACTTACGAGACGGAAAAGGATGGGAAGCTGCCTTTTCTAGATGTAACAGTCATGGAAAAGGGCGGAGGTTTCCACACTGCAGTCTACACAAAGGAAACAAACATAGGAATGTGCCTAAATGCCAACAGTGACTGCCCTGACAGGTACAAGAGGAGTGTTGTTAACGCATACGTCGACCGTGCTCTCAGCCACAGCTCAGAATGGAAGCAAGTCGACGAAGAACTCTGTAGGGTAAGGCAGGTCCTAGTCAATAACGGCTTCTCCAATGGTTTCATCGAAGACATCATAAGAAGGAAAGTGAAAAGCCATGCAACCTCCGAAGAGACAACTAACACAACACCTATACCCCCTATTAGACTATTTTACAGGAACTTCTTTTCCACAGCTCATAAAACAGAGGAAAGGGTCCTGAAAGATATTGTTAATAGAAACGTTATCCCTACAGACAAAAATCAGAGGATACAACTGACGATTTACTATAAAACCAGAAAAACGGCCAGCCTACTCATGAGAAACTCTCCAGACACAAAACAGAACGCTTTAAAAGAGACTAACGTCGTCTATGCCTTCAAATGCCCACTTGGGGACTGTAAGCTCCAAAAAACCCAGTATATAGGCAAGACAACAACATCTCTTTCTAGGCGTTTAACGATGCATAAACAACAGGGCTCCATTAAGGAACATATAATCTCTTCCCATAACCAAACCATCGCCAGAGAAATCCTAGTAAACAACACAGAAATCATCGATAGATACAGCGATAGCAGGCGGCTTGACGTTTGCGAGGCACTACACATCAAGAAGTCAACACCAGCAATCAACAGCCAATTATTGCACAACTATATTCTACCCACCTCAAGACTCCGCTCCAATATAGAAGCATCAAGAAATATGGACCAATAGGCTTTCTACAAACACTTCTATTCAATACCCATTGTTTCTGTTCTGTCTTGTGTTGATACTTTTAATACCCTATTAATATCCCCTAGTGGTCTGTCTTGTGTTAATGCCACATCACCCTTCCCACCTCACTCAAATGTAATGCCACATCACCCTTCCCACCTCACTCAAATGTAATGCCACATCACCCTTCCCACCTCACTCAAATGTAGATATAAAATCAGGGAAACGCAAGTTCTAATCAGTTGTGTATTTGTGAAGTCTTTGAAAATGTAATAAGTTTTACGAAACGCGCCCGTGTCGCGTCAGACTAGAAATAAAAATGAATTTTGGAGAAGTGATTTTTGATTTACCTCCAACAGTGAAGCGTAATGTACGAAAGATTGAGAAAATTCGTGTTAGAATTATTAATCTTACTTTTTCGGTCATATTTAATAATATATATATATATATATATATATATATATATATATATATATATATATATATATATATATATATATATATATATATATATATATATATATATATATATATATATATATATATATATATATATATATATATATATATATATATATATATATATATATATATATATATATATATATATATATATATATATATATATATATATATATATATATATATTGTGACAATAATCTCTTTCAAGAGAGATTGAGCCTGCTCTTCCCTACATCATTACGTCTTTAAAGTACAAGATACTATATAGAAGATACGTCCACCAGTATCGCCAAACGTTTTGCCCAGGAAGCAAATCGTACCATGCACACCCCGACACCTGCCACAGCCGCCGTAACCAGCAAACTGCTCATACTCCGCCTGCCTGTTGCTGATTGGCTGGTGTCTCGCCACACTTGCACTCACACCACCACCGAGAGTCGACGTCTGGGCAGCAGCATGCCGTACTTCTCAGAATATCTCTGTGCTCCATGGAGTTGACATCTTTCGCTGGTAGACTAAGCCTTGGCTTTCGTGTACTAAGGGAGGTGGAAGCTTGAAGCCAGTATTCCAGCACCGCATATATTTTGTTTATATTGCTATCACTATAACTTACTTGTCTTAGAGTAACTTTTCATTGCCAGTGATTATTCATGTTGTTTTGTTTGTTGACTTGTCCTGCATTTTATGAGATTGCCTTTATTCATGTCTTGTTTTCTAGAGTAATTAAAATTTCATTGTTTATATACTTGTGTTTTGTGTGTTTTCCCATTACCTTACCACAGACGAAAGGACAAACTTCTCTTTTTTTGTTATGTGACGAGGCCCTGCCCCCAGCTTTTGAAACAGCCGAACACCAACGCTTTACCGTCACAATATATATATATATATATATATATATATATATATATATATATATATATATATATATATATATATATATATATACATATATATATATATATATATATATATATATATATATATATATATATATATATATACATGTATATATATATACATATATATACATATATATATATATATATATATATATATATATAATGTATATATATATATATATGTATATATGTCGTACCTAGTAGCCAGAACGCACTTCTCAGCCTACTATGCATGGCCAGATTTGCCTAATAAGCCAAGTTTTCCTGAATTAATATATTTTCTCTATTTTTTTTCTTTTGAAATGATAAAGCTATCCATTTCATTATGTATGAGGTCAATTTTTTGTTATTGGAGTTAAAATTAACGTAGATATATGACCGAACCTAACCAACCCTACCTAACCTAACCTAACCTATCTTTATAGGTTAGGTTCGGTTAGGTAGCCGAAAAAGTTAGGTTAGGTTAGGTTAGGTAGGTTAGGTAGTCGAAAAACAACTAATTCATGAAAACTTGGCTTATTAGGCAAATTGGGCCTTGCATAGTAGGCTGAGAAGTGAGTTCTGGCTACTAGGTACGACATATATATACATATATATATATATATATATATATATATATATATATATATATATATATATATATATATATATATATATATATATATATATATATATATATATATTGGTGTATACTGGCAGCAGGTTGTCTTTCAAACATGTTTCATTGAATATGACCGCATATTCTGTATTTATTATTTTCTTGTTTAGGGCTTCTATCCCTCTAACTATTTTCTTAGCATCAGGGCTTAATTGAAATAGGAGTTCTCCAAAACTCATTTTTGTACTTTTAAGGTGAAGAAAAGAAGTGATTTACTATAGAGTGTATTACACCTATTTATATAATTTGCACAACGTTTCGAACCTCCATGGTTCATTCTCAAGTGAACAGATCTTACAATACTAGTTGATTTTATACCCGCATTGGGTCAGGTGATAATACAATAAAGGTAAAAACATGGAGGGATACATAAGGGATAAATGTGAGGCGAAACATAGAGGTAACTGCAGAAGGCTTATTGGCCCATACGAGGCAGCTCCTATCTGAACACAAAGATTAATCCAGTGTAATTGGCCTATTATGTTGGACATTGTCTTCTGTGTTGGCATCGTTATGTTTTGGTCTTGTCCTTACTCTCATGGTGGGTAGAGTAAATAGTTCCGTGATTTGGGTGTTCATGGTAGGTCGCTCTATTCTTATGTGAATTGCTTCAAGAATTTGCAATCTTCTTGCATCTTGGGTTTTGTCTATTATGCAGGTATTCTTGTTCAACATTTCTCTTGTTAGAGTGATGTCATGGGATTGTCTCATGTGATTCCTAGGGGCACCCGATTGAAGATGGCATATCAAACGCCTCGTCAGCTTGGTCGACGTCATACCTATGTACTTAGATTGAAGGTTACATCCTTCGTGGGGGCAAGTGTACATGTATACAACGCTTGACTGCTGTAGAGGGTTCTCCGTCGGCTTCGGGCTGTTTTTGATAAGGAGTTCGGAAGTCTTCTTGGTTTTGTAGAATATTATCAGATTTGTGTTTTGGTTAGGTGTAGTGCTTTTTACTCCTTTACGGATTATTTCTTTCATTATTCTTTCCTCTTTTATATGTTCACTGTGCATGGTTGATTTGTAATATAATTTTATTGGAGGTGTTGTGGTTTCTGTTCTAGGTTCTGGATTATACCAACGGTCCAAGTGTCTTCTTATAGCAGCGTTTATTTCCGCGTTGCTATATCCGTTGTTCACCAATACCTGAGTTACTCTTTCAAACTCTCTACTCACGTTGCTCCATTCAGAGCAGTGGGTAAGCGCACGACGAATATAAGCATTGAGAACACTGGCTTTGTATCTTTGGGGGCACTCACTTCTACCGTTCAGGCATAATCCTATGTTGGTGGGCTTGGTATATACGTTGGTGCTTAAAGAGGTTCCTGTTTTTGTTATTAGTACATCCAGGAATGGCAGACTGTTATTTTCACTATTTTCATGTGTAAATCGGAGTACTGACTCTCTCTCTCTAGGTGTCTTTTTAGGTCAATTAGTTCATCTGAGTCTTTTACTATTACGAATATGTCATCTACATAACGGCAGTATACAGTTGGTTTTTGTCTGCTACTGAAGACCCTGTCTTCGATGGTTCCCATATAAAAATTAGCAAATAAAACTCCTAAGGGGGAGCCCATTGCTACTCCGTCTATTTGTAAATACATGTCTCCTTGTGGACTGATGAAAGGGGCTTCCTTTGTACATGCTTCGAGAAGACTTTTCAAGTGTGGCTCAGGTATGTCTAATTTGGGGGTGCTTTCGTCTCTGTATACTCTGTCCACTATCATTCCTATGGTTGTGTCGACTGGGACGTTGGTAAATAGGGATTCAACGTCCAGGGATGCGATGATTCCATCGGGCTGGGTAGATTTGATCAATTCTAGGAAATTTCCTAGAATTGTGCGTTGTGCAAATTATATAATATAATTTGCACAACTATCTTGTGTTGAAAGTTTGTTTTCACCTCATCCAAAACTGTTGTAACATATTACGTCACCCAAATGAAGGTATATAAAATGAAAAGCTGTTTGAATTATAGCATAGTAAGAAATCTGTTTAGTGATTGCAGATTATAGTTTTGTGTGTGTAAACTAAAGTCTTTGAAAATGTAATAAGTTATTATGAAACGTGTTCATGTGTCGTGTCAGAGTAGAAATAAAAATGAATTTTGGAAAACTGATTTTTCAATTACCATCGACAGTGAAAAGATATATATATATATATATATATATATATATATATATATATATATATATATATATATATATATATATATATATATATATATATATATATATATATATATATATATATATATATATAAATATATATGTATATATATATATGTATATATGTATATGTTGTACCTAGTAGCCAGAACGTCGTACTCGGCTTACTATGCAAGGCCCGATTTGCCTAATAAGCCAAGTTTTCCTGAAAAAATATATTTCTTGAATTTTTTTCTTATGAAATGATAAAGCTACCCATTTCATTATGTATCAGGTCAATTTTTTTTATTGGAGTTAAAATTAACGTAGATATATGACTGAACCTAACCAACCCTACCTAACCTAACCTAACCTATCTTTATAGGTTAGGTTAGGTTAGGTAGCCGAAAAAGTTAGGCTAGGTTAGGTTAGGTAGTCGTAAAACAATTAATTCATGAAAACTTGGCTTATTAGGCAAATCGGGCCTTGGATAGTAGGCAGAGAAGTGCGTTCTGGTTACTAGGTACGACTTATATATATATATATATATATATGTCGTACCTAGTAGCCAGAACTCACTTTTTGGCCTACTATGCAAGGCCCGATTTGCCTAATAAGCCAAGTTTTCCTGAATAAATATATTTTTTCTAATTTTTTTCTTATGAAATGATAAAGCTACCCATTTCATTATGTATGAAGTCAATTTTTTTTTATTGGAGTTAAAATTAACGTAGATATATGACCAAACCTAACCAACCCTACCTAACCTAACCTAACCTATCTTTATAGGTTAGGTTTGGTTAGGTAGCCGAAAAAGTTAGGTTAGGTTAGGTTAGGTAGGTTAGGTAGTCGAAAAACAATTAATTCATGAAAACTTGGCTTATTAGGCAAATCGGGCCTTGCATAGTAGGCTGAGAAGTGCGTTCTGGCTACTAGGTACGACATATATATATATATATATATATATATATATATATATATATATATATATATATATATATATATATATATATATATATACACATATATATATGTATATGTGAAATATTTATATATATATATTTCTCGCGCAGTTCTGTTGAAATGCTCGAAAATGTTGATCGATGAGAAAATACCGAAGAAGCAGTGAGGAAAGAAATAATAAAGCACACGTGACCAGGCAAGACTTTAAAGAGAGAGAGAGAGAGAGAGAGAGAGAGAGAGAGAGAGAGAGAGAGAGAGAGAGAGAGAGAGAGAGAGAGAGAGAGAGAGAGAGAAGAGAGAGAGAGAGAGAAAGAGAGAGAGAGAGAGAGAGAGAGAGAGAGAGAGAGAGAGAGAGAGAGAGAGAGAGAGAGAGAGAGAGAGAGAGAGAGAGAGAGAGAGAGAGAGAGAGAGAGAGAGAAGAGAGAGAGAGAGAGAGAGAGAGAGAGAGAGAGAGAGAGAGAGAGAGAGAGAGAGAGAGAGAGAGAGAGAGAGAGAGAGAGAGAGAGAGAGAGAGAGAGAGAGAGAGAGAGAGAGAGAGAGAGAGAGAGAGAGAGAGAGAGAGAGAGAGAGAGAGAGAGAGAGAGAGAGAGAGAGAGAGAGAGAGAGAGAGAGAGAGAGAGAGAGAGAGAGAGAGAGAGAGAGAGAGAGAGAGAGAGAGAGGAGAGAGAGAGAGAGAGAGAGAGAGAGAGAGAGAGAGAGAGAGAGAGAGAGAGAGAGAGAGAGAGAGAGAGAGAGAGAGAGAGAGAGAGAGAGAGAGAGAGAGAGAGAGAGAGAGAGAGAGAGAGAGAGAGAGAGAGAGAGAGAGAGAGAGAGAGAGAGAGAGAGAGAGAGAGAGAGGGAGAGAGAGAGAGAGAGTGAGAGAGAGAGAGAGAGAGAGAGAGAGAGAGAGAGAGAGAGAGAGAGAGAGAGAGAGAGAGAGAGAGAGAGAGAGAGAGAGAGAGGGAGAGAGAGAGAGAGAGAGAGAGGGGAGTGGGTTGAACACTTCAAACGGAACTGAATATATCAGAAAGATCTATAAGGATGAAAAGAAGGCATCTTCAGGAATATAAAAGACAGTCCAAGCTCAGACACCACAAGAGAAAGGAAATTAATACTCTGAGAACTATTAAACTGGCGAGTTTGGCGAGGAACAATTCCATCAGGGCAGCAAGGTGTAGGATGAAGGTAAGAGGGGTGAGACTGGCTGGAAGGTAATATTAAACATGGCATCTTATGAACTAATACACAAGGGCCGTGATGAGGGTTCGAACATTTCTTTTGTTCAATTGTTTTGACCATGTCGTTGCGCAGCCGACTAAGGTGCGTCTGGGATCATCATGGACGTGGGTTTGAACCCTCGTCACGGCCCTTGTGGATTTGTTCATTTGTGGTATCAAGCTATTGTGAGTTCTGTGTGTACAAGGCAGCTTTTTTATAACCACAGCGTCAAAATTATGGTGATACAGAAATGAATAGCAAGGTAATATTCACGTTTCACAGGACAATGTACATCGGCCAGATACATTAGAGGGGTTGTATAGACTTAGATTTTCTTAGCTAGGCAAAATGGCTTAAATTTTAGACGCCTTAAACATTTTATGAACGGAGGGCAGATGCAGGTGAAAGCAGTTGTAATCAGGAGCAAGTATGTGGATCCCTGCCTACATTGCTGAGGGTCGCGAGACGAACCCTGTATTGCGTTGTATGGTTGCTTAGTTACTCACTAACAACACCCGGAACATTAGGGGAAGTGAAATATTGGTTGACTATGGCCGTGACTATGGCCGTGACTATGGCCGTGACTATGGTCGTGACTATGGCCGTGACTACGGTCGTGACTATGACCGTGACTATGGCCGTGACTATGGCCGTGACTATGACCGTGGCTATTGCCGTGACTATGGCCGTGACTATGGCCGTGACTATGACCGTGGCTATTGCCGTGACTATGGCCGTGACTATGGCCGTGACTATGACCGTGACTATGGCCGTGACTATGACCGTGACTATGGCCGTGACTATGGCCGTGACTATGGCCGTGGCTATTGCCGTGACTATGGCCGTGACTATGGCCGTGACTATGACCGTGACTATGGTCGTGACTATGACCGTGACTATGGCCGTGACTATGGTCGTGACTATGACCGTGACTATGGCCGTGACTATTGCCGTGACTATGGCCGTGGCTATGACCGTGACTATGGCCGTGACTATGACCGTGACTATGGCCGTGACTATTGCCGTGACTATGGTCGTGACTATGACCGTGACTATGGCCGTGACTATGGTCGTGACTATGACCGTGACTATGGCCGTGACTATGGCCGTGACTATGGCCGTGACTATGGTCGTGACTATGGCAGTGACTATGGCAGTGACTATGGCCGTGACTATGGTCGAGACTATGGCCGTTACTATTGTCGTGACTATGGTCGTGACTATGGCTGTGACTATGGTCGTGACTATGGCCGTGACTATGGTCGTGACTATGGCAGTGACTATGGCTGTGACTATGGCCGTGACTATGGCAGTTACTATTGTCGTGACTATGGTCGTGACTATGGCTGTGACTATGGCCGTGACTATGGCCGTGACTATGGCCGTGACTATGGTCGTGACTATGGCCGTGACTATGGCCGTGACTATGACCGTGGCTATTGCCGTGACTATGGCCGTGACTATGGCCGTGACTACGGTCGTGACTATGACCGTGACTATGGCTGTGACTATGGTCGTGACTATGGTCGTGACTATGGCCGTGACTATGGTCGTGACTATGGTCGTGACTATGGCCGTGACTATGGCCGAGACTGTGGTCGTGACTATGGCCGTGACTATGGCCGTGACTATGACCGTGGCTATTGCCGTGACTATGGCCGTGACTATGGTCGTGACTATGGTCGTGACTATGGCCGTGACTATGGTCGTGACTATGGCCGTGACTATGGCCGTGACTATGGTCGTGACTATGGCCGTGACTATGGCCGTGACTATGACCGTGGCTATTGCCGTGACTATGGCCGTGACTATGGTCGTGACTATGGTCGTGACTATGACCGTAACTATGGTCGTGACTATGGCCGTGACTATGGTCGTGACTATGGCCGTGACTATGGCCGTGACTATGACCGTGGCTATTGCCGTGACTATGGCCGTGACTATGGTCGTGACTATGGTCGTGACTATGGCCGTGACTATGGTCGTGACTATGGCCGTGACTATGGTCGTGACTATGGCCGTGACTATGGCCGTGACTATGACCGTGGCTATTGCCGTGACTATGGCCGTGACTATGGTCGTGACTATGGCCGTGACTATGGCCGTGACTATGACCGTGGCTATTGCCGTGACTATGGTCGTGACTATGGTCGTGACTATGGCCGTGACTATGGTCGTGACTATGGCCGTGACTATGGTCGTGACTATGGTCGTGACTATGGCCGTGACTATGGTCGTGACTATGGCCGTGACTATGGCCGTGACTATGACCGTGGCTACTGCCGTGACTATGGCCGTGACTATGGCCGTGACTATGGCCGTGACTATGACCGTGGCTACTGCCGTGACTATGGTCGTGACTATGGCCGTGACTATGGCCGTGACTATGACCGTGGCTACTGCCGTGACTATGGCCGTGACTATGACCGTGGCTACTGCCGTGACTATGGCCGTGACTATGGCCGTGACTATGGCCGTGACTATGGCCGTGACTATGACCGTGGCTACTGCCGTGACTATGGCCGTGACTATGGCCGTGACTATGGTCGTGACTATGGCCGTGACTATGGTCGTGACTATGGCCGTGACTATGGCCGTGACTATGGTCGTGACTATGGCCGTGACTATGGTCGTGACTATGGCCGTGACTATGGCCGTGACTATGGTCGTGACTATGGCCGTGACTATGGCCGTGACTATGACCGTGGCTACTGCCGTGACTATGGCCGTGACTATGGTCGTGACTATGGCCGTGACTATGGCCGTGACTATGGTCGTGACTATGGCCGTGACTATGGCCGTGACTATGACCGTGGTGTAGACTATGAGAGGAATATCACGGTGTATAACTTGGCCTTCCTCGTGAGGCACACTGTCACATGCCTCGTGTGTCGCCAAAATAATGCAGTATTGTGACACTTAAGGCAACGGTAGTTTGTCAATAGCGGCTTGCTGGGGTGTCACCAGAGAAGTGTCGAGATGTCTTCATAGGCATGACAGTGTCACGTGAGGCAACCTACGGTGGGGTCTCCTTAACCAATTGTTCACTATGTGCTCCTCACATAGTCTAGTTTATACTGTGATACACACCTTTTCCTACTCACAATGTGTTCCTAACCGAGTCCTTCCTCTCCCTGTTCCACTTATCTCGCAGGGAAACTGTTGTGAAGCGAGTCTGGCTACATATGCTTTTGCAGTATGCTTTCTGCAGGGTTTGACGAGTTCAATTTCAAAATAGATCCTGTCAAAAGTTTACCTCAGGCAAAATGTTATAGGTTCATGCCCTTTAGTATCAACTGGCACAACAGTACATGGTGACTGTAACAGTCTGACTCCTATAATACGCCTTAATTAATTATCGTTATAAGAGTTGATCATTGGATAAACTAATTTAATGCAACTATTATGACGTAATGTTATTTAATTTTCATGAGAACGCGCTACGCTAACATGAAGACAAGGATATGGAATTTAAAGGCCAGATAGAACATTCGTGAACCAATTGGATTGTGGTGGATGGAATGCCCACCTGCGAACTCGTATAATGGCTCGTTGTGGGTTTGTCACACCGGACACAGAGCTTAACTACGCCATATAACTTTGGTCCTGATTTGGTCAGGAAATCAGAGACGTTTAGCTTGACTTGTGTCATAGGTTTAAGACCTGGCTGGTTCGCCACCTGTTCTGGTTGATACCTAGTTGATACCTGTTTTGTGAGGATCGTTTTTTTTGTAAGTCTACCTTGAAGTAGACACCAGGTTTTTACCTCGGTTCGTTTGTTCTCGAGTGTTAGAAAGGTGTAATATTTGTTAGTGTGGCTGCTAAGCTCACTTTAGCTGGCAGCATATTAACTATTTCTTCCACTGTGCAGTATTTACCTGCAGTGTGAATGTTAAATATGGGGTTCAGTGTCCGTAGAGTTTTGGTAATTTCCTAGTGCAAACGCAGCGTGATATTTAGTACAGTATACCCAAAATTTGCCAGTGTAGGCTATTAATCACATGGCTCTGTATGACTAACCATCCTGCGAGATGGGGACTTGTATTACCACTGCTACCTTATTCAATTTTGTGTTGTTGATAGCCTCAAAATACATACGGAGTCTGCCAGTGCAGACCGGTTATTACATGCCTCTGTATGACTAACCATCCTGTGTGATGGGGATTTTTTAGCATCACCTAGTTAGCTTTTTTGACACACTGTACTCCACTTCATATAGTCTTGGGTAGCTGCACTAATGCGGATGTACCTAATGTGTTAATAATAATAATAATAAAAAGCAGCGTGATATTTAGTACGTCTGAATAAACGATCAACACCAAGTACAGTCTAGCATTTGTTTGTGTGATGAGAACCGGACTCGTCTGTCACCATTAAATATGGCTTACCGTTCCTGTAGTAATGCGTCTGATTTACAGAGTCTTTCTGCTGTAATATGTTAAATAAAATTTATTTAGAAGCATCTTTTTATAATCAATCTCAAGCCAATGGGTAAGAACTAATAGTTATTGTGTAAACTATGCTACAATTTTTTTTTCAGGGATATTCCTGTGCGGGCCCTAAGCCTCTGGCTGGGCCACTAAGTGTTGCTTGTTTCTGTTTTACTTGGGCAGAGTATAAGTATTTATGACTCGTATGGTCGCTTCAGTAAGATTTTGCCATATGTGTTTAACAGCTTCTTCTGCTCTGTTGAATCTAAGTTGAAATCTTAATGGGTTTGTAACTGTGCACTGTGTTAGAAAATGTTCCAGTGGTCGGTCGGGCATTTCTCTACAGTGCTGACATTTTCTCTCATCTTCCGGAACCTGTAAGCCTGTTTCCCATGCACATGGGCATCCAAGCCTGATGCGATGTAAGTGTACTTCTGTTGTTCTACTGCTCCCTTTCATCAAACTAAGTGGTCCGTAGTTGGTTGAATTCTTGTACCAACCCGCAGATCCTGATGTTACAACTGCTGTGTTGTGGTCACCGTGCATCATACAACGAAACATCTATGCTACAAGCTGTACATTGGGAGGCTG
>NC_091150.1:15235888-15245888 GCF_040958095.1 Procambarus clarkii
CTTTACTCCTGTCTATCTCTATCTTTCTAAATCCAATAAAGATAATTATACCTAATAGTTCCAATCTATATAAATAATATTGTAAATGTCCGTTTGGTTCAAAATAGCTAATTTCCGAAAGTTCGTCACCGATTGCTTTGAAATTTTGAAACAACGTTCCATTCGAATAAATGCGTATTTTATATACATACTATATAGATGTCACGTCAGTAACAGGTACAAACAATCTTTTTTTTTAAAAAACTGCATTTTTCATGTGAGTTTACATGTGAGGAAAATCTCGGACACCTTTGTACCGATTGCTTTGAAATTTTGAAACAACGTTGCATTGGAGTAGGAGCATGTTTTTATATACCTACTGTATACATGCCACACCTGTGACTGGTAAAAACTGTTATTTTTAATATCTGTTATTAAAAACATTATTTTTCTTGTTCTGGATTTTTTTTCTAATATCTGTTAGATATAACAACAACAACAGGCTGTAATTTCCGAAAGTTCTTCACCAACTGCTTTGAAATTTTGACAAACCGTTTTTGTTCCATCTGTTGGACGTACAACAGTGCCATCTGTTGGACGTAAATGCAACACACGCTATACTAAATATTTATTTATTCTATTTCAATGTTTCCGATTGCCTTTTTAAATTGAATTTTCATAGATTTCGATTTATTTTTATTTAGATGATTTTGATGTAATTATTTTGTGTGACATTGTGTTAGAATTGAGCTGTGTCGTTTACCATTTTGTGGGTATATATATTTTTTTCATTTCCTTTTTTCTTGCCATTCTTTACATTTTCAGTGATGGGAACATCAGATCATTTAATGTTCTAATTTTTCTGAAGGGAACATTAGATCATTTGGGAACGCATCGAACAGGGGAGTGGGGAGAGTTGGGGATGAGGAGGGGGACGGAGGAGTGGGGGATGGTGGGGAGGATGAGGGAATGGGGGAGTGGAGTAATAATGCTGAGGATGAGGGGACGTGGGAGTGGGGTATGGAGGGGAGGTTGAGGGGATAGAGAATAGGGAATGGTGTGGAATACGAGGGGACAGGGGAGTGGGGAATGGTTCATAGGACGATGGTACAGGGGAGGGGGAAATGGTGGGGAGGAAGGGGGACGGTGGAGGGCAACTGTGGCTCAGGAACGCCCACTCGTAGCTGAGCCACAGCAATGTGTGGCCGAGAACAACTAGTTATTAATAATTAGAATTATTGTTTTAAAAAACATTTGCTCCAAAACGTTAATATCATAACATTTAAAACACGTTTTATTAAAACATTATGACCTCACGTTTTATTCGTGTTTACAAGTTCTCAAAACAGGTGTATAAGATGGAATTAACAACGTAAGACAATCAAATGTCATTTTCAAAATATTTTCAAAACAACAAATTCTTTGGTGGGAGAGCGCATCTAGATCTCGTTGTACTCTCCCTGAAATGTCTTCATTTCTAAATCTCGTGCATAATTATGCAAGTAAGGATACCTAAGACTTTCTTCTGTTAGTTTGGTGACATATATCACAACATGAATGGCCCCAAATGATCTCGCGGGGGGTACACTACTTGCGTTTTTTTTTTATACTTCCAACAGTTTGCTGCTGACTTCTCTTCTTTCAGCAATACCCTCTGTTTTCAATCAATGTCTCATTTTGACTCTGCATCTCTGTCTCTGCAGTCTCTGTCTCTTCCTCAATGTCTGTATCTTTGTCTCCGTCTCTGTCTCTGCATCTCTGTCTCTGCCTCTGTTCTCTCTTTCATACCAGTTACATCAGTTACTTACAATATAGTTATGAAATCCTGGTTTTAAATTTTGGGATGGAGACCTACTAAATAGAAATGCATTGAACCTATGTTAATTAACTCTTCAACCCATTATCTCGTTGACCCATCACTGAAAAAGAAGGAGTTGCCAAAGGAATGGAAGACAGCCAATATAGTGCCAATGTGCCAGAATGAAAGGACACAGGAGCCACTAAACTACACAGTAACTTCATTATCAACTATTCTCAGTTAGGCGCCAGATAAACTTGCAAGGAAATGCCTCTTGGAACCCATAAAAAATGAAGATTTCTGTCAAAACACCAGCATGGATTCACTTAATTTAGATAATGCCCAACGAGTTTATGTGTCATTTTTTCAATAAAAATTATTAAAATAAGGGAAGAAGGGTTAGCTGCCGTTATTTTCATTGATAATCAACAAACGTGTAACACATTTCCATTTAATAGATCCCCATTCCAAAACTGAAGACTAAGATTTTATAACTAAAGGAGTGCTGGTGTGGAGGAGAGAACATATCATTGGTTGAAAACAGCGGGTAATGCTGAAAGAAGAGAAATCAGCGGCAAACAGTTGCAAGTAGGAAAAAACGCAAAGAGATCACGAGATCATTTGTGGTCATTCAGATTGTGAAATATGTCATCAAACTAACAGACGAAAGACTTAAATATCCTTGTTTGCAGATTGAGCACGATTTATTAGATTTAGAAACGAAGACGTTTGAGGGAGAGTACAAGGAGATCTAGATGCGCTCAAGCGGTGGTCGGACAGATGGTCACTTTCTTTCAACACTGACAAATGCAAAGCACTAAACATAGGTGAGACGAAGAGAAGGCACCAGGAATAGTAGAGGCTAGAAACCTATTTCTTGATTCTGTTTACACAACAAGGTGAAGACTGCAAGGACTGTACACGTGCACATGGAAACATTCTCCATGTGTGCACATGGTTACTACCAGACCCCTCGAACATGGGGGTCTGGTAGCTGAGTGAACAGCACGCGGGACTCGTAATCCTGTAACCTGGTTTCGATTAGTAGACAAGGCAGAAACAAATGGCCATTGTTTCTTTCACCCTGATTTTCCTGGTACATAGCAGTAAATAGTTACCTATGATTTAGACAGCTGTTACGGACTGTTTCCGTGTGTATGTGTGTGTGTGTGTGTGAAAAAAATAATTTGTTAGTATTTAGTAACAGTTGATTGATTGACAATTGAGAGGCGGCCCGAAAGAGCTGAGCTCAACCCCTGCAAACACAACTAGGTGAATACATAATTTACATCAGAGTTGTGAGTACATCAAACGTTTAGGTGATCAAAAGTTTCACGTTTTACATCAAACGTTTAGGTGACCAAAAGACTATTACCTAGGGAGCTCAGTGTCCCGCACTTACGAATATTCAACAATCACATCCATATCGATTTGATCTCCAATTTTCTCTTCAGATTGTCTGATAAACCTTTATAATTTACTAGATTTTTTCCTAATTAATATTCACATCTTAATAATAGAGGAAACAAAATAAACATTTATAACGTGAACAAAAAAGAAGACGCATATTAGCGAAATCAGTGGGTGGAACTCTGGACTGCGAGGCCGCGGAGGAAGCTCCCACAGCTGGGCTATGATGGCTTCTGATTACTCTTTCATGAACACAGATCTTATCTTGCATAAACACCAAGAATGTAATAAGCAAAATTAAATCTAGTGTGTTGCTTGTTTTGTGTTGGTTAGTGAGTGAACATATTAATAATAAGTAAACTGTATATGAATAATATTTGTTAAATAGTAACTGTTCATGAACTTTATATATATCATGAACTTTATAAATATATATATATATATATATATATATATATATATATATATATATATATATATATATATATATATATATATATATATACATATATATATATATATATATATATATATATATATATATATATATATATATATATATATATATATATATTTAGGGGTACCACCACTGGTTTAATTAAAGGGACCCACATCCTCGAAGAAGAAAATAAATAGTGTTCAGAGAAGACCTTGTGGATTCTTACTGAATACTTTAATCTTTTCCTCTCCTACCACCCCTATTATTTTTTTTTTTTTATTTTATTGCAATGCTACAGTTTACAGAAAACACACTTATATAACAATATACCAATCAGTGTTCGAAGACTTCGTCCAGCTCCTCGGGGGTCGGGTGCGTACCCTAGATACAGCACGCATTTCCCCTCTGAACAGCGACACTGAGGCGCTGGAACATAAAACTGGCCGCTCTTGGGTCTCTAGTCTTTCCAATGAGTTCCTCGCTTAGCTCCTTCATGAACCTAAGTGCACATTTACCCCAGGCGCCAAGAGTCTCAGAGCCTATTGGCACAAACCTGTAACAACGTTCTAGGTCCCTGTACTTGTTACTTTTCTGGGTCTCCCTGAAGGTGGCTGCCCCGCCTCCCTCAGCTGCGCTGTAAGGTAGATAGGTATCAGCCAATGTGGATGCACACGTGTAGTCCCACACGACCTGTTTACCTTCCCTCCACGGCTGCAGGGTTACTCCATCTGGGCGTTTTTGGCTGTTGTCAGGTCTGCACAACTGAGGTTCCCTTTGTGCTGGACACCCAGCTGTAGCCAAACTTCTCTTGATGATGTCATTGACTGCTTCATGTCTGGCAATCTTTCCCTGTGTCTTACGACAGATGAGACCATGGCTGCCGTATTGGTCTGCCCGTGCATGGCCGCATATACACCGGTGCTCGGTGGAGATAGGGGCGGCAAGGCGAAGAGCAACACCAATACTTAGGGTCCGATGGTCCAGGCGGGTGACCAAGGCGGAATTAGGGACTGCCAACAGGAAGTCCCCGGCATGGGGCGCTTGCACAGCTAGAAGACGCGCTTTGTCTTTCCTGGAAGCTGCCTCCAGCAATGATGTGGCGATGTTCTCCACTATGGGGCTATCCCATTTGGACTGTTTGCAGTCATTTGGAAAAGTCGGTCGAGGATGAGAGTTGACGAGTGTCCCACTGACCAGCTCCTTCCGTGAATTTGGGATCATGAATCCCAATGGAGTCTCTTAGGTGTTCCGGTAGTATTTCCTTAACTAATTCACCTGTTGCACTGGTCGAGGATAAGACTGCTGGCAATGCTAACTGTGTCGCCTTGCGAATACCTATTCCCCCGAGTCTAACTGGGAGCGTTGCTTGATCCCATTGGTCATCTTGCAGGGAGAGGTTTAACACTTTCACGGTTATTGACCTTAGGAGTGTGTCATATTCTGTTAATTTTGGGCTGTCGAAGGAGGGAGCACACTTTAGGAAATAGGTCAGTCTGGGCAAAGCCAGTCACCTTGTGAGAAAGTACAAAGCATCGTGGGCGTCCAAAGCCCCTATTCTTCCCTCCATCCTCCTCAGGTCGTTCAGCTTTTCTTCGAGGACTTCCTCAATGGAGCTCGAGCCCAGAGGTGCCCCTAGCAGCACACTGTCGGTGGGAGCGATCACTTGGGCTCCTGGCAATATGGTTCGCACTGCATCTATGGTTGGTTGGCTAGATGAGATGATTTCACACTTTAATGGGTTTAGGGTGAGTCCTAACTCCTCTCCCTTAGATTTCACCAGCTGTAGATCTTCTAGCAGGGACTCCTGTGTTCCTGCCAGGGTGCCATCGTCCAGGAACCAGATGTTGAGTTCGCTGGTCAACCTACTTGTGACCTCTTTAACAGCCATGCAAAAAAGAAAAGATGTATATATATATATATATATATATATATATATATATATATATATATATATATATATATATATATATATATATATATATATATATATATATATATATATATATATATGTATATATATGTATATATGTATATATATGTATATATATGTATATATGTATATATATATATAATATATATATATATATATATATATATATATATATATATATATATATATATATATATATATATATATATATATATATATATATATATATATATATATATATATATATATGTTATTAAATATGACCGAAAAAGTAAGATTAATAATTCTAACACGAACTTTCTTAATCTTTCGTACATTTATTTTCACTGTTGGAGGTAAATCAAAAATCAATTCTCCAAAATTCATTTTTATTTCTAGTCTGACGCGACACGAGCGCGTTTCGTAAAACTTATCACATTTTCAAAGACTTTAGTTTACAAATACACAACTGAATAGAACTTACGCATCTCCGATTTTATATGTACATTTGAGTGAGGTGGATGGGGTGAGGTGGCATTAATAGGGTATTAATTTCATCAACACAAGACAGAACAAGAGGTGGTATTAATAGGGTATTAATTTCATCAACACAAGACAGAACACTAAACAATGGGTATTGAATAGAAGTGTTTGTAGAAAGCCTATTGGTCCATATTTCTTGATGCTTCTATATTGGAGCTGAGTCTTGAGGTGGGTAGAATATAGTTGTGCATTAAATGGCTGTTGATTGCTGGTGTTGACTTCTTGATGTGTAGTGCCTCGCAAACGTCAAGCCGCCTGCTATCGCTGTATCTATCGATGATTTCTGTGTTGTTTACTAGGATTTCTCTGGCGATGGTTTGGTTGTGGGAAGAGATTATATGTTCCTTAATGGAGCCCTGTTGCTTATGCATCGTTAAACGCCTAGAAAGAGATGTTGTTGTCTTGCCTATATACTGGGTTTTTTGGAGCTTACAGTCCCCAAGAGGGCATTTGAAGGCATAGACGACGTTAGTCTCTTTTAAAGCGTTCTGTTTTGTGTCTGGAGAGTTTCTCATGAGTAGGCTGGCCGTTTTTCTGGTTTTATAGTAAATCGTCAGTTGTATCCTCTGATTTTTGTCTGTAGGGATAACGTTTCTATTAACAATATCTTTCAGGACCCTTTCCTCCGTTTTATGAGCTGTGGAAAAGAAGAGCCATTTATGAGCCATGCAACCTCTGAAGAGAAAACTAACACAACACCTATACCCCCTATTAGACTATTTTACAGGAACTTCTTTTCCACAGCTCATAAAACGGAGGAAAGGGTCCTGAAAGATATTGTTAATAGAAACGTTATCCCTACAGACAAAAATCAGAGGATACAACTGACGATTTACTATAAAACCAGAAAAACGGCCAGCCTACTCATGAGAAACTCTCCAGACACAAAACAGAACGCTTTAAAAGAGACTAACGTCGTCTATGCCTTCAAATGCCCTCTTGGGGACTGTAAGCTCCAAAAAACCCAGTATATAGGCAAGACAACAACATCTCTTTCTAGGCGTTTAACGATGCATAAGCAACAGGGCTCCATTAAGGAACATATAATCTCTTTCCACAACCAAACCATCGCCAGAGAAATCCTAGTAAACAACACAGAAATCATCGATAGATACAGCGATAGCAGGCGGCTTGACGTTTGCGAGGCACTACACATCAAGAAGTCAACACCAGCAATCAACAGCCAATTATTGCACAACTATATTCTACCCACCTCAAGACTCCGCTCCAATATAGAAGCATCAAGAAATATGGACCAATAGGCTTTCTTCAAACACTTCTATTCAATATCCATTGTTTCGTGTTCTGTCTTGTGTTGATGAAATTAATACCCTATTAATACCACTTCTTGTTCTGTCTTGTGTTGATGAAATTAATACCCTATTAATGCCACATCTTGTTCTGTCTTGTGTTAATGCCACCTCACCCCATCCACCTCACTCAAATGTAGATATAAAATCGGAGATGCGTAAGTTCTATTCAGTTGTGTATTTGTAAACTAAAGTCTTTGAAAATGTAATAAGTTTTACGAAACGCGCTCGTGTCGCGTCAGACTAGAAATAAAAATGAATTTTGGAGAATTGATTTTTGATTTACCTCCAACAGTGAAAAGAAATGTACGAAAGATTGAGAAAATTCGGGTTAGAATTATTAATCTTACTTTTTCGGTCATATTTAATAATATATGTCTACAGGAAAGACTGCTACCAAAATATACTAATAAATATATATGTATATATATTAGTATATCCCTCATTGTGGTGAGAGATTTGGTGAGTATGGTTGGAGCTCTGAGAGCAGAGATGGATTCCCTGCGGGAGGAGGTGCGACAGCTGGGACTTCGGGAGGAAACGAAGGAGGAGGCCAGTGTTGACGGGACCAGTATTAAGAAGTCCTCGTCTTGGCAAGTTGTGAAAGACAGTGGTCTTAAGAAGACCTTGGCAAAACCGACAACTAATAGCCTACACCTAAGGACTTTTAATGCATTTGACGTATTAGAGGACGAGTGCTGTGTTGAACCTGTTGTTCAACGAGGTGGCAAAGACAAAGTAACGAGGAGCATTAAAGCGCAGGTCCCTCAAACTGCTCGAAAGGAAAAGGGAGAATCGAAGCGAATTTTGGTTGTGGGAGATTCCCAGGTGAGGTATTTAGACAGAACGTTTTGTGCCAGAGATAGGGGGAACAGATTAAGGGTTTGCTACCCGGGAGCTGGAATTGGTGATATTGTTGGAAACATGAATGATATTATGACAGGAGATGGGAACAAACCCATTATTTGTATTAGTGCAGGGGGTAATGATGTTGGACGAGTTAGGAGTGAGGAACTAATACAGAGATTCAGGACAGCCATTGAATTAGTTAGGAGCAAGGGAGGAATCCCGATCATATGTGGCATTCTTCCAAGAAAGGGAGTGGGAAATGAATGGATGTCAAGGGCACTTGGTGTCAATTGCCGGCTGGAAAGATATTGCAAATCAAATGCAATATCTTTCATAGACAACTGGGAACACTTCTATGGAAGAAATGAAATGTATGCTCGTGATGGGGTGCATCTATCGAGAGCTGGGGTTGTTGCTGTTGCGAACTCGTTGGAAGAAGTGGTTACAGGTGTTTGTTTGGATTTAAACTGTTAGTAGATAGAGGTATGGGAATTAATTTGGAGGAAGGAGATAATAAAAGTATTTGTTTGTGGGAGAAAGGAATTGGCAAAATGATCAGGGAAAGAGAAGGGCCTCAAAATAACAATTCACTTAGGGTATATTACACTAACAGTAGAAGTCTAAGAAATAAAATTAACGAATTAAATGCTCTTGTCTGCACAGAAAATATAGATATTATTGCACTTACCGAAACGTGGATGAATGTAGAAAATAGAGAACTATTAGCTGAATATCAAATAAATGGATTTAAACTATTTCACAATGATAGATATATTAGACGAGGAGGGGGAGTAGCCATATATGTTAGGGACAATTTGAAATGTAGTCTCAAAGAGGGAATCAAAACTGAGCCACACTCAGAAACTATTTGGATAGAATTATACGAAAAAGCAAATAATATTATAATAGGAGTTATATATAGGCCACCAAATTTAGACAGAATGGAAGTAAAGCATCTATGGGATGAAATATCTAGGGCATCTAAATCTAACAGTATTTACGTCATGGGTGACTTTAATTTTAGTGGAATAAACTGGTTGAACAAAACAGAGAATAGTGAAGCAGAAGATTTTCTAGAATTAATTGACGATTGCTTTCTTACGCAACACATTAAGGAACCAACACGGGAAAATAATATTTTAGATTTAGTGTTAACTAACAGGGAAACACAAATTAATGACATCGAAATAGGGAGTGAGCTAGGGAACAGTGATCACAAAGAAATCAGATTTAGCATAGAATGGAATAGACCTGTAGGAGAAAATTCTGTTAAAGTGCCAGATTTTCGAAAAGCTGATTTTAATAGCCTAAGAAATTCTTTGGGTCAAATTGATTGGAAAGTCTTGGGTATGGGGTGGGGGCCGGTCTTGGAGCGAGACATGAACCCAGCGATAGGTGACGTAAATGGGGATTTCGAGGTGAATTCAATATATAACTTATTTAACAATATTCTAAACAAAGCACAGGAACGTAGTATACCATACAAATTGAATAGATCGAATACTAATGACCCAAAGTGGATAACAAAGAATTTGAAGAACCTTATAGTTAAAAAGAGAGCTTGGTACAAAAGGATTAAAAATGGGGAGGTCACTTTAGAACAAGAATTCGTACAACTGGTTAGAAATGTTAAAAAAGAGATAAGGAAAGCAAAAAGAAACTATGAAGTTCGCATAGCAGGGCAAGCAAAGACAAATCCTAAAGTTTTTTTTCAGTTATATCGTACTAAGACTAGGGAAAGGATAGGTCCATTAAAAACTGAG
>NC_091150.1:15250888-15268388 GCF_040958095.1 Procambarus clarkii
CGTCTTGTTCATACCAGTTGCATTGCTTCTGGGAGTATGGGTTCGAGTCACTTCTGGGGTGTGAGTTTTCAGTTGCATATGTCCTGGGGACCATTCAGGCTTGTTCGCATTTATGTTCCTCACGTGTGCCCCAAAGAATGAGGTGATTTGGTAAAATGCTATGCCCAAGATAACTATCCGAGTGCCGGCGGTGGGGTGGTTCATATAGCCTCGGCTATCACCTCATTATGTCCGGTCGTGATGGTCAAGTGGATTAAGGCGTCTTGTACATACCAGTTGCGTTGCTTCTGGGAGTATGGGTTCGAGTCACTTCTGGGGTGTGAGTTTTCAGTTGCATATGTCCTGGGGACCATTCAGGCTTGTTCGCATTTGTGTTCCTCACGTGTGCCCCAAAGAATGAGGTGAATTGGTAAAATGCTATGCCCAAGATAACTATCCGAGTGCCGGCGGTGGGGTGGTTCATATAGCCTCGGCTATCACCTCATTATGTCCGGTCGTGATGGTCAAGTGGATTAAGGCGTCTTGTACATACCAGTTGCGTTGCTTCTGGGAGTATGGGTTCGAGTCACTTCTGGGGTGTGAGTTTTCAGTTGCATATGTCCTGGGGACCATTCAGGCTTGTTCGCATTTGTGTTCCTCACGTGTGCCCCAAAGAATGAGGTGAATTGGTAAAATGCTATGCCCAAGATAACTAATCGAGTGCCGGCGGTGGGGTGGTTCATATAGCCTCGGCTATCACCTCATTATGTCCGGTCGTGATGGTCAAGTGGATTAAGGCGTCTTGTACATACCAGTTGCGTTGCTTCTGGGAGTATGGGTTCGAGTCACTTCTGGGGTGTGAGTTTTCAGTTGCATATGTCCTGGGGACCATTCAGGCTTGTTCGCATTTGTGTTCCTCACGTGTGCCCCAAAGAATGAGGTGATTTGGTAAAATGCTATGCCCAAGATAACTATCCGAGTGCCGGCGGTGGGGTGGTTCATATAGCCTCGGCTATCACCTCATTATGTCCGGTCGTGATGGTCAAGTGGATTAAGGCGTCTTGTACATACCAGTTGCGTTGCTTCTGGGAGTATGGGTTCGAGTCACTTCTGGGGTGTGAGTTTTCAGTTGCATATGTCCTGGGGACCATTCAGGCTTGTTCGCATTTGTGTTCCTCACGTGTGCCCCAAAGAATGAGGTGATTTGGTAAAATGCTATGCCCAAGATAACTATCCGAGTGCCGGCGGTGGGGTGGTTCATATAGCCTCGGCTATCACCTCTTTATGTCCGGTCGTGATGGTCAAGTGGATTAAGGCGTCTTGTACACACCAGTTGCGTTGCTTCTGGGAGTATGGGTTCGAGTCACTTCTGGGGTGTGAGTTTTCAGTTGCATATGTCCTGGGGACCATTCAGGCTTGTTCGCATTTGTGTTCCTCACGTGTGCCCCAAAGAATGAGGTGATTTGGTAAAATGCTATGCCCAAGATAACTATCCGAGTGCCGGCGGTGGGGTGGTTCATATAGCCTCGGCTATCACCTCATTATGTCCGGTCGTGATGGTCAAGTGGATTAAGGCGTCTTGTACATACCAGTTGCGTTGCTTCTGGGAGTATGGGTTCGAGTCACTTCTGGGGTGTGAGTTTTCAGTTGCATATGTCCTGGGGACCATTCAGGCTTGTTCGCATTTGTGTTCCTCACGTGTGCCCCAAAGAATGAGGTGATTTGGTAAAATGCTATGCCCAAGATAACTATCCGAGTGCCGGCGGTGGGGTGGTTCATATAGCCTCGGCTATCACCTCATTATGTCCGGTCGTGATGGTCAAGTGGATTAAGGCGTCTTGTACATACCAGTTGCGTTGCTTCTGGGAGTATGGGTTCGAGTGACTTCTGGGGTGTGAGTTTTCAGTTGCATATGTCCTGGGGACCATTCAGGCTTGTTCGCATTTGTGTTCCTCACGTGCGCCCCAAAGAATGAGGTGATTTGGTAAAATGCTATGCCCAAGATAACTATCCGAGTGCCGGCGGTGGGGTGGTTCATATAGCCTCGGCTATCACCTCATTATGTCCGGTCGTGATGGTCAAGTGGATTAACGCGTCTTGTACATACCAGTTGCATTGCTTCTGGGAGTATGGGTTCGAGTCACTTCTGGGGTGTGAGTTTTCAGTTGCATATGTCCTGGGGACCATTCAGGCTTGTTCGCATTTATGTTCCTCACGTGTGCCCCAAAGAATGAGGTGATTTGGTAAAATGCTATGCCCAAGATAACGATCCGAGTGCCGGTGGTGGGGTGGTTCATATAGCCTCGGCTATCACCTCATTATGTCCGGTCGTGATGGTCAAGTGGATTAAGGCGTCTTGTACATACCAGTTGCGTTGCTTCTGGGAGTATGGGTTCGAGTCACTTCTGGGGTGTGAGTTTTCAGTTGCATATGTCCTGGGGACCATTCAGGCTTGTTCGCATTTGTGTTCCTCACGTGTGCCCCAAAGAATGAGGTGATTTGGTAAAATGCTATGCCCAAGATAACTAATCGAGTGCCGGCGGTGGGGTGGTTCATATAGCCTCGGCTATCACCTCATCATGTCCGGTCGTGATGGTCAAGTGGATTAAGGCGTCTTGTACATACCAGTTGCGTTGCTTCTGGGAGTATGGGTTCGAGTCACTTCTGGGGTGTGAGTTTTCAGTTGCATATGTCCTGGGGACCATTCAGGCTTGTTCGCATTTGTGTTCCTCACGTGTGCCCCAAAGAATGAGGTGATTTGGTAAAATGCTATGCCCAAGATAACTATCCGAGTGCCGGCGGTGGGGTGGTTCATATAGCCTCGGCTATCACCTCATTATGTCCGGTCGTGATGGTCAAGTGGATTAAGGCGTCTTGTACATACCAGTTGCGTTGCTTCTGGGAGTATGGGTTCGAGTCACTTCTGGGGTGTGAGTTTTCAGTTGCATATGTCCTGGGGACCATTCAGGCTTGTTCGCATTTGTGTTCCTCACGTGTGCCCCAAAGAATGAGGTGATTTGGTAAAATGCTATGCCCAAGATAACTATCCGAGTGCCGGCGGTGGGGTGGTTCATATAGCCTCGGCTATCACCTCTTTATGTCCGGTCGTGATGGTCAAGTGGATTAAGGCGTCTTGTACATACCAGTTGCGTTGCTTCTGGGAGTATGGGTTCGAGTCACTTCTGGGGTGTGAGTTTTCAGTTGCATATGTCCTGGGGACCATTCAGGCTTGTTCGCATTTGTGTTCCTCACGTGTGCCCCAAAGAATGAGGTGATTTGGTAAAATGCTATGCCCAAGATAACTATCCGAGTGCCGGCGGTGGGGTGGTTCATATAGCCTCGGCTATCACCTCATTATGTCCGGTCGTGATGGTCAAGTGGATTAAGGCGTCTTGTACATACCAGTTGCGTTGCTTCTGGGAGTATGGGTTCGAGTCACTTCTGGGGTGTGAGTTTTCAGTTGCATATGTCCTGGGGACCATTCAGGCTTGTTCGCATTTGTGTTCCTCACGTGTGCCCCAAAGAATGAGGTGATTTGGTAAAATGCTATGCCCAAGATAACTATCCGAGTGCCGGCGGTGGGGTGGTTCATATAGCCTCGGCTATCACCTCATTATGTCCGGTCGTGATGGTCAAGTGGATTAAGGCGTCTTGTACATACCAGTTGCGTTGCTTCTGGGAGTATGGGTTCGAGTCACTTCTGGGGTGTGAGTTTTCAGTTGCATATGTCCTGGGGACCATTCAGGCTTGTTCGCATTTGTGTTCCTCACGTGCGCCCCAAAGAATGAGGTGATTTGGTAAAATGCTATGCCCAAGATAACTATCCGAGTGCCGGCGGTGGGGTGGTTCATATAGCCTCGGCTATCACCTCATTATGTCCGGTGGTGATGGTCAAGTGGATTAAGGCGTCTTGTACATACCAGTTGCGTTGCTTCTGGGAGTATGGGTTCGAGTCACTTCTGGGGTGTGAGTTTTCAGTTGCATATGTCCTGGGGACCATTCAGGCTTGTTCGCATTTGTGTTCCTCACGTGTGCCCCAAAGAATGAGGTGATTTGGTAAAATGCTATGCCCAAGATAACTAATCGAGTGCCGGCGGTGTGGTGGTTCATATAGCCTCGGCTATCACCTCATTATGTCCGGTCGTGATGGTCAAGTGGATTAAGGTGTCTTGTACATACCAGTTGCGTTGCTTCTGGGAGTATGGGTTCGAGTCACTTCTGGGGTGTGAGTTTTCAGTTGCATATGTCCTGGGGACCATTCAGGCTTGTTCGCATTTGTGTTCCTCACGTGTGCCCCAAAGAATGAGGTGATTTGGTAAAATGCTATGCCCAAGATAACTATCCGAGTGCCGGCGGTGGGGTGGTTCATATAGCCTCGGCTATCACCTCTTTATGTCCGGTCGTGATGGTCAAGTGGATTAAGGCGTCTTGTACATACCAGTTGCGTTGCTTCTGGGAGTATGGGTTCGAGTCACTTCTGGGGTGTGAGTTTTCAGTTGCATATGTCCTGGGGACCATTCAGGCTTGTTCGCATTTGTGTTCCTCACGTGTGCCCCAAAGAATGAGGTGATTTGGTAAAATGCTATGCCCAAGATAACTATCCGAGTGCCGGCGGTGGGGTGGTTCATATAGCCTCGGCTATCACCTCATTATGTCCGGTCGTGATGGTCAAGTGGATTAAGGCGTCTTGTACATACCAGTTGCGTTGCTTCTGGGAGTATGGGTTCGAGTCACTTCTGGGGTGTGAGTTTTCAGTTGCATATGTCCTGGGGACCATTCAGGCTTGTTCGCATTTGTGTTCCTCACGTGCGCCCCAAAGAATGAGGTGATTTGGTAAAATGCTATGCCCAAGATAACTATCCGAGTGCCGGCGGTGGGGTGGTTCATATAGCCTCGGCTATCACCTCATTATGTCCGGTCGTGATGGTCAAGTGGATTAAGGCGTCTTGTACATACCAGTTGCATTGCTTCTGGGAGTATGGGTTCGAGTCACTTCTGGGGTGTGAGTTTTCAGTTGCATATGTCCTGGGGACCATTCAGGCTTGTTCGCATTTGTGTTCCTCACGTGTGCCCCAAAGAATGAGGTGATTTGGTAAAATGCTATGCCCAAGATAACTATCCGAGTGCCGGCGGTGGGGTGGTTCATATAGCCTCGGCTATCACCTCATTATGTCCGGTCGTGATGGTCAAGTGGATTAAGGCGTCTTGTACATACCAGTTGCGTTGCTTCTGGGAGTATGGGTTCGAGTCACTTCTGGGGTGTGAGTTTTCAGTTGCATATGTCCTGGGGACCATTCAGGCTTGTTCGCATTTGTGTTCCTCACGTGTGCCCCAAAGAATGAGGTGATTTGGTAAAATGCTATGCCCAAGATAACTATCCGAGTGCCGGCGGTGGGGTGGTTCATATAGCCTCGGCTATCACCTCATTATGTCCGGTCGTGATGGTCAAGTGGATTAAGGCGTCTTGTACATACCAGTTGCGTTGCTTCTGGGAGTATGGGTTCGAGTCACTTCTGGGGTGTGAGTTTTCAGTTGCATATGTCCTGGGGACCATTCAGGCTTGTTCGCATTTGTGTTCCTCACGTGTGCCCCAAAGAATGAGGTGATTTGGTAAAATGCTATGCCCAAGATAACTATCCGAGTGCCGGCGGTGGGGTGGTTCATATAGCCTCGGCTATCACCTCATTATGTCCGGTCGTGATGGTCAAGTGGATTAAGGCGTCTTGTACATACCAGTTGCGTTGCTTCTGGGAGTATGGGTTCGAGTCACTTCTGGGGTGTGAGTTTTCAGTTGCATATGTCCTGGGGACCATTCAGGCTTGTTCGCATTTGTGTTCCTCACGTGTGCCCCAAAGAATGAGGTGATTTGGTAAAATGCTATGCCCAAGATAACTATCCGAGTGCCGGCGGTGGGGTGGTTCATATAGCCTCGGCTATCACCTCATTATGTCCGGTCGTGATGGTCAAGTGGATTAAGGCGTCTTGTACATACCAGTTGCGTTGCTTCTGGGAGTATGGGTTCGAGTCACTTCTGGGGTGTGAGTTTTCAGTTGCATATGTCCTGGGGACCATTCAGGCTTGTTCGCATTTGTGTTCCTCACGTGTGCCCCAAAGAATGAGGTGATTTGGTAAAATGCTATGCCCAAGATAACTATCCGAGTGCCGGCGGTGGGGTGGTTCATATAGCCTCGGCTATAACCTCATTATGTCCGGTCGTGATGGTCAAGTGGATTAAGGCGTCTTGTACATACCAGTTGCGTTGCTTCTGGGAGTATGGGTTCGAGTCACTTCTGGGGTGTGAGTTTTCAGTTGCATATGTCCTGGGGACCATTCAGGCTTGTTCGCATTTGTGTTCCTCACGTGTGCCCCAAAGAATGAGGTGATTTGGTAAAATGCTATGCCCAAGATAACTATCCGAGTGCCGGCGGTGGGGTGGTTCATATAGCCTCGGCTATCACCTCATTATGTCCGGTCGTGATGGTCACGTGGATTAAGGCGTCTTGTACATACCAGTTGCGTTGCTTCTGGGAGTATGGGTTCGAGTCACTTCTGGGGTGTGAGTTTTCAGTTGCATATGTCCTGGGGACCATTCAGGCTTGTTTGCATTTGTGTTCCTCACGTGTGCCCCAAAGAATGAGGTGATTTGGTAAAATGCTATGCCCAAGATAACTATCCGAGTGCCGGTGGTGGGGTGGTTCATATAGCCTCGGCTATCACCTCATTATGTCCGGTCGTGATGGTCAAGTGGATTAAGGCGTCTTGTACATACCAGTTGCGTTGCTTCTGGGAGTATGGGTTCGAGTCACTTCTAGGGTGTGAGTTTTCAGTTATATATATATATATATATATATATATATATATATATATATATATATATATATATATATATATATATATATATATTTAATTTTCATCATAATTGATGAAATTAATACCCTATTAATACCACCTCTTGTTCTGTCTTGTGTTGATGAAATTAATACCCTATTAATGCCACCTCACCCCATCCACCTCACTCAAATGTAGATATAAAATCGGAGATGCGTAAGTTCTACTCAGTTGTGTATTTGTAAACTAAAGTCTTTGAAAATGTAATAAGTTTTACGAAACGCGCTCGTGTCGCGTCAGACTAGAAATAAAAATGAATTTTGGAGAATTGATTTTTGATTTACCTCCAACAGTCAAAAGAAATGTCCGAAAGATTGACAAAATTCGTGTTAGAATTATTAATCTTACTTTTTCGGTCATATTTAATAATATATATATATATATATATATATATATATATATATATATATATATATATATATATATATATATATATATATATATATATATATATATATATATATATATATATATATATATATATATATATATATATATATATATATATATGTATATCACGAAAATAAACACGTGATTAAGAATGTGACAATGTCAGACCACGGAGGAAAAATGAAACAGGAAATTTCCTTAAGTACTTTCGTATATTAAATACATCTTCAGAAGGTGACCTTCTGAAGATGTATTTAATATACGAAAGTACTTAAGGAAATTTCCTGTTTCATTTTTCCTCCGTGGTCTGACATTGTCATATATATATATGTCGTACCTAGTAGCCAGAACGCACTTTTTGGCCTACTATGCAAGGCCCGATTTGCCTAATAAGCCAAGTTTTCCTGAATTAATATATTTTCTCTAATTTTTTTCTTATGAAATGATAAAGCTACCCATTTCATTATGTATGAGGTCAATTTTTTTTTATTGCAGTTAAAATTAACGTAGATATATGACCGAACCTAACCAACCCTACCTAACCTAACCTATCTTTATAGGTTAGGTTAGGTTAGGTAGCCGAAAAAGTTAGGTTAGGTTAGGTTAGGTAGGTTAGGTAGACGAAAAACAATTAATTCATGAAAACTTGGCGTATTAGGCAAATCGGGCCTTGCATATTAGGCTGAGAAGTGCGTTCTGGCTTCTAGGTACGACATATATATATTTATATATATATATATATATATATATATATATATATATATATATATATATATATATATATATATATATATATATATATATATTTATTTATATATGTCGTACCTAGTAGCCAGAACGCACTTCTCAGCCTACTATACAAGGCCCGATTTGCCTAATAAGTCAAGTTTTCATGAATTAATGGTTTTTCGAATACCTAACCTACCTAACCTTACTTTTTCTGCTACCTAACCTAACCTAGCCTATAGAGATAGGGTAGGTTAGGTTTGGTAGGGTAGGTTAGGTTCGGTCATATATCTACGTTAATTTTAACTCCAATAAAAAAAAATTGACCTCATACATAATGAAATGGGTAGCATTATTATATCATCAGAAAAAAATTAGAGAAAATATATTAATTCAGGGAAACTTGGCTTATTAGGCAAATCGGGCCTTGCATAGTAGGCTGAGAAGTGCATTCTGGCTACTAGGTACGACATATATATATATATATATATATATATATATATATATATATATATATATATATATATATATATATATATATATATATATATATATATATATATATATTAATATATATATATATATATATATATATATATATATATATATATATATATATATATATATATATATATATATATATATATATATATATATATATATATATATATATATATATGTTGTACCTAGTAGCCAGAACGTCGTACTCGGCCTGCTATGCAAGGCCCGATTTGTCTAATAAGCCAAGTTTTCCTGAATTAAATTATTTTCTCTAATCTTTTTCTCATGAAATGAAAAAGCTACCCATTTCATTATGTATGATGTCAATTTTTTTTTATTGGAGTTAAAATTAACGAAGATATATGGCCGAACCTAACCAACCCTACCTAACCTAACCTAACTTATTTCTATAGGTTATCTTGAGGTAATCTTGAGATGATTTCGGGGCTTTAGTGTCATCGCGGACTGGTCCTCGACCAGGCCTCCACCGCTACCCTCCACGGCGGGGAAGTGGTTCATATAGCTTCAGCTATCACTTCCTTATGTCCGGTCGTGATGGTCAAGCGGATTAAGGCGTCCCTGTACATACCAGTTGCGTTGCTCCTGGCAGTATGGGTTCGAGTCACTTCTGGGGTGTGAGTTTTCAGTTGTATATAGTCCTGGGGACCATTCAGGCTTGTTTGCATTTGTGTTCCTCACGTGTGCCCCAAAGAATGAGGTGATTTGATAAAATGCTATGCCCAAGATTACCATCCGAGTGCCGGCGGGGAAGTGGTTCATATAGCTTCGGCTATCACTTCTTTATGTCCGGTCGTGATGGTCAAGCGGATTAAGGCGTCCCTGTACATACCAGTTGCGTTGCTCCTGGCAGTATGGGTTCGAGTCACTTCTGGGGTGTGAGTTTTCAGTTGTATATAGTCCTGGGGACCATTCAGGCTTGTTTGCATTTGTGTTCCTCACGTGTGCCCCAAAGAATGAGGTGATTTGATAAAATGCTATGCCCAAGATTACCATCCGAGTGCCGGCGGGGAAGTGGTTCATATAGCTTCGGCTATCACTTCTTTATGTCCGGTCGTGATGGTCAAGCGGATTAAGGCGTCCCTGTACATACCAGTTGCGTTGCTCCTGGCAGTATGGGTTCGAGTCACTTCTGGGGTGTGAGTTTTCAGTTGTATATAGTCCTGGGGACCATTCAGGCTTGTTTGCATATATATATATATATATATATATATATATATATATATATATATATATATATATGTATATATATATATATATATATATATATATATATATATATATATATATTTATTGTGGTTGCAGTGGCAGTATTAATGTGAATTTGGTGAGTGACGAGGCTGGCTGGAGAGACCGCCGTCGCTCTGTCGAGTAAGGTAACTCTCGAGAGTGTTTATCGGCATGCGTGATCGATAAATCACTCACTCATGTGATTTAAGGAGTGCGAGATCTCCTTAGTGTTCCCAATAATGTTTGATAGCTGCAGGCTACATGTGTCAGCAGTAATTATATATATATATAATCGTAGTGTCACGGTGCCCAGTGTTATTGTGTTATTTACTGTGTGGTGATTGAAGTATTTTGACCTATGTTCTAGGGGTTATTGAGAGCACTGGGGTCATTTGCAACGGTAAGTAAATAAGTGTGTGCAGTATTCTAATATTTGGAAATTAGAGTACTTGCCGTGTGTGTTATTGCAAAGGGGTTGTTATTTGATGGTGATTGTTGCTAGTGTTGAGCATCACCGTATGTGATTGCAGTTCAGTAAAGCCATTGTGGGGCAGTGTTCTAGAGGGTTCATGTCCTGTATGTTATTTTACTAAATTCTGCAGTATTGCCATTGCAACCGGATTGTAACGTAAATCACTGTGGTTTGTTAGTGTGATTTGTCATTGTCGTGGGTGAACTCGGATGTAGACGAGTACTTGGGTATACATATATTCTCCTGGTTATCTGGTAGGACATCGAAGTCCAGTATTAAGTGAGGTGATTGCGAGGCAATTAATATAACGTAACCAAGGGAACGCCCATTGCTTTAAGAGAATTTGTTCTTTGACAATTTGAGTAACGTAGAATACGTTTGGGTTAATTTACTTTCCTGCAAGCAGCTACGGTAGTCTCAAGGAGCCTAGCCATTAGCCAGATAAGAATTAGAGTATTGTCTGTCGTAATTAACGGTCAGTGGGCCGGGTAATTGACGTGTTTCAGGAAGTCAAAGTAATTAACCTCGATCCTTGTTCGATCGACTCACACGAAGGCTACATTGTTCCATTAACGTAACGTCGTTATTTATCTGCCCGGAAGTACCGGCACTTGATTGACTCGTGGGAGGAGTAACGTCATTTTAGAATAACGTAAACGTGGTGCTAATTACTGTTATTAGCAACCTGAATTGTTCTGAGTATGGAAGGCTTAGACGGAATTCATACCTTAGTGTAAATTGCTGAGCCAGTGTGAAAAGTTGCATATTTTAATTGTTTAATTATTGATCTTGAGGATAGTAATTAATTACTCTAAAGGTAATCACGAGTGATTACCGTTCTCTTAGCACTTTGGACATTGTAAATCGGAGTTTACCATCGCTGAGTGATTAGTAACCGATTAACGTAAATTAACGTAACTAGTAAAGAGATTAATCAGCTGTCTGGAAGTACAGGGATTAATGGTATTTTCTCACTGAATGCTCGACGGGTAGAGTGTTGTGTAATTTCCGCGTTACTAGTGACAGTTGTAAGAGTTATTAATTTAACGTAAATGTTACCTTGTTATTAACGTAAATGCTATTTTGTTATTAACGTAAATCAATTGTTATTGATTGTTGATCGTCCATGGGACGGAGTGTTAATGTAAGGAGTAATTTGAGGAAGGGTGCTGGAGTTGCCCGTGAACCCATTAGTTATTGTTGTCATTGAAAGACTACTGATTTGGTTGCATTGCAACCGCTATTGCAGGTGTAGACTGCACTGAGGCGTAGAACAGTTAGGAGGGTACTGGAGACGTGTTTCAGAACCTACTGTGTCATTTGTTGTAATTGTGATTATAGATCTGTTAGTTCTTGTTTCTTGTTGATTCCTCTGTGTTCACGCTTATGTTCGAATTAGTTCATTATGCAGTCCGAGGGGCTGGTGTCTAGCTGTCATTGATAGTGTCACAGGAAGGATTTCGAGTAACGTCATTGACATTTCTTTTGTTTTGTTGTAGTAGTTAGTACTTTATTGAATAAACTAAGTTGTTATGGTTAACACTGTCTTTTCGTTACACCCCACACATTATTATTGTTATGCAAATGTTCTTCACACTCGACTAATAAAATTGAGACTGATTCTGAGCTTTGGACTAAATATACGGCACCACACAACAATAAATTATTGTTGTGAGATTCCCTGACCTACTCGCTAGATTTGCTTCGGCGGATGGCGAAGGTCGTCGGCCTAGTGGAGGGGATTTCAATTTTCATTGGGGTCTCAGCGTTTGCTCGCGCCTAGTCAATTGTTCATACATGGTCCCAAAGTGAGGAATGAGCTGCTTACTACACTGGTGTGTTAGCTAAGCAAGTCCTTCCTCAGGCGGCCTAATTGAATATCACGACAGGAATAAAGGTTAAAGAATAAAGAAAATTCTTAGAAATTTTCCGAGCTCAATTCCTTATACCAATTTCATTTTATTCCAAACTCAAAAGTTACAAAAACTCTCACAAACTTACTTGCATGGGAGACAATGAAACTTACGGGAAGACTAGCTGTAGCTTCTTGGCGCTGGTTGTGGTGTGTAGTTTCCAACAAGAGTTCTTGTTGACGACATGCTAGAGCCATATCGGCTGGCTTCTTATCATGCTCGCGTTGCGTCTCCAGGTGACATTATCTTGATTCAAGCTGTACTCGCTCACGCTCTTGGAGTAGGGCCGCCTCTTCTTTCTTTAGGGCCATCTCGCGTTCCTTTAGTTGTAGAGCTTTTTTCGCCAGGGCCGCCTCACGTTCTTCTTCTTCTTTCCTTAGGGCCGCCTCCTCTTTCTTTAGGGCAGCCTCGCGTTCTCGTCGTTGTAGAGCTTCTTGCTTATATGCAGTTTGTTCTTGCAGGTGTTCCTGCTCGATTTTTGCTAGTTCGAGCTTCAATTTCATAGCTGCCAGAGCCTTTTTATCTGCAATAGAATAGTTTTCGTGAGCTTCAGAGTCTAGCTTTCCTTCATCTAAGAGATAATCCAAGATTAAATCATGCAAGTCATTTTTGTTGGCTCCATGGGGAACTTCTAGTTGATACTCGTGTGCAAGAGTTTGTAATTCGGTCCTCTTGGCATGACTTAAGTTGCCTACTTCACTTGCTGGATCGTTACGAAATGCTTGGAGACGAAACATGGTGAAAAATAGCAAATAAATGTACAATGAATATACTTGTGATATGGTAAGTGTCAGTAACAGGATGACGTGGCAACTGGTAACTATCCTGTGGTAATTTAATATTTAACAATTAACGTTAATTTTAGTATGGTAAATGATTAGTCAATCAAAATCGCAGGAAATCTTGTACCCGGTACTCAATGTAAGAGAATAAAGGCAAGAAAATCATACTAAATAAATGAAACCGATAGTTTCTAAAACAAATAAAACATTTAATTGTTTCAAAAGTGAATAAGGTTGTCCAAGAATGTAGGCATACCTTGCCGAGTCTCTATAGGACAGAAGGAAGGGTTTTTCCTACTAAATGAAATATGATACTTACTGAATTAGCGATCTTTGTGCTCTGAAAAAACGTTAATTTCCAACCTAAGTAAATATCATCATCTCTGACCGACGTGTAGGGGTGCGAGTGTCAACTGGTGACGAGAACTGCTGTTGAGGTCCCAACTCAGCAACGTAGTCCGTGCTAGAGGAACTATGGCCCTCTGTATCCTCCTTTGGTCGGATTGCAGAAGATAGGGTGCTTTGATTCGAAGACAAATCCAAGTACCAGGGTACCAAAATGATGATCTGTCTCAATTTGAGAAATATCCTAAGGACAAAAGGTGGAAAACACGAGTAATAACACTGAGGGAGGGATGACCAATTAAGAGAATGACTGAGGCCTCCAGTCACCACGTAATCCAAAGTTATCCAACACTCACAATATGCTACCCTCGGAATTCACAAAATACACAGCACCATATAAATTTTAAAAGTAATGAAAATATTGAAAAGCAACTGTGTCAAAGCCAAGTACACTTACCACAAATTGAGGTTCTGGTACTAGTACCTGAGTGAAGCTCCTTGGGCACGCCCCCATATAAATGTGACGGGAAAGTGTAGAAGTGAAGATGTTCGGCAGTCCTCCTAATGGCTGGTGTCAATGCCTATCACATTTTAGAAAAAAAAAGATCGACTGCTTGGGCTGTTGTCTGTGGTAAAGTAAGGGAAGACACGCAAAACACATAGTATGAACAATGAAACTTTAATTTACTTTAAAAATTATGAACAAAGAGAATCCCTTGGCTATGTACAGTGAAAACAAACAAGTCAAAAAATATAACATAAAAATTAAGAACAAGGGTAACGTTACTCTACAAATAAAATAAAGACAAAAGAATGATTAAACAGGTGCTGAGAATATAGCGCTATCTGAGAACCTCCACCAATAAACAGAGTGTATATCAGTTGGTTGTTCACAGCTTGAGAGCACAAGGATATTTGCTTCAATGGCTGGTTCAAGCCCAGACATCGACTTGGTAGAGGGCGCAGAGGTGCAGGTGTGCAGTCGGTGGGTCACCAATCAGAAGCAGGCAGGCTGGAATGGTAGTTTGCTGGTTGACGATGGTGGTGAGCCGGCATGGAGGGAGTGACGAGTGAGGGGAGTTTAGGGTACATTTGCCTCCTGGTCAAAACGTTTTGCGCTACTGTTAGACGTATCTTGAAGGTAGCATTTTATTGTCGTATATATATATATATATATATATATATATATATATATATATATATATATATATATATATATATATATATATATATATATATATATATATATATTTTTTTTTTGATATATACAAGAGTTGTTACATTCTTGTACAGCCACTAGTACGCGTAGCGTTTCGGGCAGGTCCCTGGAATACGATCCCCTGCCGCGAAGAATCGTTTTTTCATCCAAGTACACATTTTACTGTTGCTTTAAACAGAGGCTACAGTTATTGAATTGCGCCCAGTAAATCCTCCCCGGCCAGGATACGAACCCATGACATAGCGCTCGCGGAACGCCAGGCGAGTGTCTTACCACTACACCACGGAGACTGTAAATATATATAAGTAACCTTACATAGGGAAGAGCATGCTTAATCTCTCTTGAAAGAGATTACCGTCATAACACACACACACTAAAATACACTATGCCCTACACCCAGGCAACTCCCTCTCCCCTTCCCTCACCCCCACCCCATCCCACCATAGCACCAACAGTACACACACAGCCTCCCAACCATAGATGCTCACACCCTCCCACTCTAATCTGCCCCACACACCCTCACCATCCCCTTCCCTATCTCCCACCTCCCCCCATACACACACACACACTCCTCTCTCTCTCTCTCCCTCTCTCCCATAGGGAAGGAAGGGGAGGACAGGAATCTTGGTTTAGGGATACAATTGAACACATGTGGAGGGAATTCAGGGAAGAACTCAGGGTTATAAAGGAGACAGTATCCAACCTGCAGGATGAGCTGAGGGCAGCAAAGGATGAAATAAAAAGCTTGAAAGAAATTCTTACACAGCACCAGACACAAACTGTCCTGCAGGGTGATGGTAATTTTTCTGTTGAGGGGAATCCTTCAATACAACCCTCATTTGCAGAGGTGCTTAAAAACAACCTTGATGCTAGGTCTGCAGTTAGGGAAGTTGCCATGGAAGTGGCTTCTTCTCAGGAAGCAGCTAGATGTACTAGCCGGATGATAGAGAGAATAAGAGCAGTAGTAGTAGCAGGCATTAAGGAGCAAACAGGGACCAGCCCAAAGGAGCGGAGAGACAAGGACAAAAACATAGTTACCGAGATTCTTAAAGAGGTAAGGATGGAGAGAACTGACCATAATGTTGAAAAGATTTTCTGGCTTGGAAAGTACAACAAGGACGGAGACCGAATGATAAAGGTGGTATTCATGAGCAAGAACATGAAAGAGGAACTGTTAGCGAGGATGAGCAGTCTAGCAAATGTACAAAAGTTAAAAAAAAACATTCCTGCAGAGAGATATGACAAGGGAAGAGAGAAGATGGGCAGCAGACGCAAGGAGAGAGCGCAGGGAGAGAGAAAGGAATCAGAGAACCACTTCCACAACCCCGACCCCTACAATCCTATAGGGGAGTGGGGAACCCTCCTCAAACAGTGGAACAACCACTGGGAGTGGAGAACCACCCCCACATTTTACCCAACAGACACCCTACCTGCCCTGTCCCCTGACAGCCCCCTACTAAGTACCCACCAAGGGCACCCTCCCCCCACCCACCCACCCTCCTCCCACTAACGTCTCTCCCCAGGACCTCCCTTCTCCCCCATCCCCCAAGCCCTCTCTTCTCCCACATGCCCACCCGTCTCTCCCACCCCCAAGCTCTCCGATCTCCCCCACCTCCCCAAGCCCCCAACTCTCCCCCACCCCACCTAAGCCTTCCCCTCTCCACCACTCCCCTAAACTGTCCCCTCTTCCTCATCCACCTCAGCCTTCACTTTCCTCCCATGCCCCCCAAGCCCTCCCCTCTTTTCTGCACCCCCAAGCCCCCACTTCTCCTTTTTACCCCCAAGCCTCTACTCCCCCCGTTTCCCACAACCACCCAACCCTCCCCCACCCCGTCTCCCACAACCCCCCAACCCTCCCCCTCCCCCTCTCACTCGCCCCCCCACACTCCCCCTCTCACCCACCCGCCCTACCCTCTCCCACTCTCCCACCCTCCAAGCCCTTTCTCCTCCAACAGTCTCCCCGACAAGATATGACAGGAGGAGAAGCAGAAGAGAGTCAGTTTCAGGGTAATGTACTCAAACATACATGGGATCACAAGCAAGGCAAGTAACTGAAATCTGATGGTTGCTCTTTCCTATATTTCAGTTGGAAGTTATAAATCTCACATCTAGCACTTAACGGATTAGCTTTTCAAAAGTCCTTCTGGGTGAGTTAGAATCTCACATCTGGCGCCCAACGAGGGGCTGGATTAGCCAGGGATTTCACAAATGAAATATTACCTCACAATTGGTTACTTTCTATTGAAGTACACATCAAATCAGCTCATGTAGATGTCTGGGTGACAGCTTGTGTTGGTGTGTGTTTATGCTAATTATGCCTGTCCGTACATATATAAACGTCATTTACGTATCTTTCACATGTTCAAACACATTCCAAGTTCATGAACAGTAACAATTAAACAAATATTATTCATATATGTGTACTTAGCTATTAATTAATTTGTTAACTCACTTACCTACACAAAACCCGCAACAAACTAGGATTTTATTTACCTTATTAGATTCTTGGAGTTTATGCAAAATTAGATCTGCGTTTATGAAAGACTAATCAGAAGCCTGTCGTAGCCCAGCTGTGGGAGCGTCTTCCGCGGCCTCGAAGTCCGGAGTTCCACCCAAAAATAGAAGGATGTGGCGTCTTCTTTTCTGTTTACGTAATTAAGGTTTCTTCTTTTTTCTTTTATTATTAAGATGGGAGTATTAATTAGGAAAGAATCTAGTAAATTATCACTTTATATCAGACTATCTGTAGAGAAAATTGGAGTTCACATCGATATGGATGTAAATGTGGAACATTAGTAAATCCGGGACACGGTGTTGCCTAGATAATAGTCTTTTGGTCACCTAAACGTTTCTCACAACTTTGATGTAAATTATCTGTCCGTGTATGCATGTACCATCCTAGCAGTCTTCACCTTGTTGTGTTAACCGAATCAAGAAATAGTTCTTGAATATGTTCTTACTGATGCCTTCTCTTCGTCTCTCCTCTGTTTAGTGCTTTGCATTTGCAAGTGTTGAAGGAAAGTGACCATCTGTCCGA